>NC_090315.1:20007500-20185000 GCF_039906515.1 Pseudorca crassidens
GATCTATGGAGCATTCTGTAGCTGGAATGGCTCTGCAGAAATACCCCAAATTGAAGCAAACGGTTGGGGCCTTATGCCCCTACCTCCATCTCCTCAACCAGTCATTGGATTGGGCTTCCCCTGAGGAGGGGGTATGACCTTGGATAAGCCTACACTCTCCAGCTGAAGACAGTTTGCTAATACTCATGGTCTCAGGAGCTGGGATGAGTAGCACACACAGTCCAGGACAGTCCAGCCCTTGCACAACATAGATCTATTGGTTTCATATAATAAGTTTTGTGAACAGCTCTTGCAGGGTCGTGGTTGGTCTTTTTTCCAGGGGAGACTTATAAAAGGAGAGTTAGTGGGACAAACCATAGTCCCCATCACTGAAGCTGGTCTTCGCCCACATCTGTTACTCATCACCTCTGTCCTCTACTAGCCATTACTCTTATCCTTGCTTAGCAATTCTGTTGGTCTGAGTGACTCATCTGGTGCAATGATCAGACTCTCATCTCTAAAGGGAATGGCCCTCTGGTCACCATGACCTTTTCCAGCCATGGCTGCTGCATTCATCCATCTGTTTCTAAGTTAGGGCATTAATGACAAGAGATGCCTCAGTAGATCATCTGGCTCCCTCCATTATATAACAACAGCCCTATCTCCTCCTTTCTTTATATGCTACACTCTCATCATAGGAACACCAAATGAAGGGATGACAGATGTAGCTAAAAATGTAATGGGACTCTTACCAAGTCTCCTGAGGGTAGAGATCCTGGTCTGGGAATTAGAACCTATGGATCCATAGGGACAGCCAGCACAAATTCCCCAAGTGGATCACTGGGAGGGATGCTAAGTGGGGCCACCCCTAATTCCACATCTGGTTCCTGACCCTATGTCCTCTACCCATCAGGGACACAGAATCATACAATTTTCATTGCTTTTGAGTGTGTACTGAATCCTGCAGAAGGATCCTGAAAAACCAGGATATCATCTCCAAGTTGGTGCCTGGGCTGAATCTTCAAAGGATCATTCTATTGCTCAAGCTGGAAGCTTCCTTTGGGGTGTGGGGAGTGATAGAACCAGGGTATCTCATGGTCAGATTCCCACTGTCACACCTTCTGTGTTATAAAGTGGGTCCCTCAGTACCATACAACGTTACGTGAAATGCAGTTTTGGTGTAAACCCTTGGATAGTAGTGCTAGCTAAAGTCAAACTCAGGCAGGAAAGGCAAATTCATATCCAGAATATATCTCAATTCCAGTCAAGCTGAATCACTACTTTTTCCAGGGTGGAAGGTTTCAGTGTAGTCAAGTTGACCTCAAGTGGATGGCTAGCCTTCTTGGGGTACGATGTCATGTTAGGGACTCAACATTGGTCTCTGTTGCTGGCAAGTTGGACATTTGGCAGTTGTGGCAGCTAGATTAGCCTTAGAGAACAGGATCCCATAATATTGGACCCATGCATAATCTTTGTGCTTCCATGTCTCTCACTCCATCCATGAGGCCATTGTCCCAGCCAACGACAGAAGCCAGCTGACATTCTTCCATGTTTCCTGGTGGACGTTGTCACATGATACAAAGATCATCATACATTGTGTCCTCCTGTAGATCCTTATATGCTTCTTTTCCAGCACTCTGTCTCTAGTCTTCCAATTATTCACTTTCCAGGCTCTTGAACAACCAGCCAAACCATTTGCCACTGCCCAGGATTCTATATATATTCTTATGTCAGACCACTTTTTCTTTCATACAAAGTGAATTTCAGGTTTACTGCCTGAAGTTCAGGCTATCGGGAAGATTTTTCCCTCCTTGTCTTTCAAGACCATCTCTGCATGGGGTAGTAGTGCAGCAGTTGTCTCTTTGAAGCTTATTTTCACATACTGAGCTGAGAACTGAGCTCAACCTTTGTCCTTCTCCATCAGCTGGTCATAAGAGTACCTATGGTACCATATTTGTTAGCTGAGGGAGAGGTGCTGGTGCAACAGTGGTGGATGACACAGGTTCTGGGCTACCAACTCAGGCAGCTTACCTGGGCCCTCTGGCTCTTCTTATGCTGATCCTGGATGAGATTCTTCCATCTTACAGTGGGTTGCTGCTGGATCTACCTGATCTTATGACTTTGGGTCTAACAAAACCCAATTCACGATGGGTAGCTCTGACTGCATGGTAATTTGATATTCCATGGGTAGGCACTCTGTCTCTACTAGGGCCCAGGAGTGTCCCATGAGTTGTTGTTGTGGGTAGTGGTGGTTTTCATGTGGTGTGCTTAAACTCTGTGTAGTCTTTCCCCACCTCAGCTACCTATAATAACACTCTCTCTGCCAGGTCATGGATCCTGGACTTGCCGCAGAGCCCTTTCCTGAGCTGGGTCCCTCTCAAAGTTGTAAGACTTTCTTGTTGCTCAGCAAATGGATTGGAGCAATATTCTGAAATGTGGAGTAACTGCCTCTAGAACCCTGGGATGGGGGTAAACTGACAGAGTGCTTTCTTTTTATTTGTGAGAAATGTGAGATGTGATAATTTGTCCTTTAATTTGGATGGGAAGTTCTGGTGTGTCTTTGGCCACTGAATCCCTAAAACCTTCATTGATTCGCGGGTCTCTGAATTTTCTTAGGATTTATCTCCTACCCTCTGGAGTCCATGTACCTTACCAACATTGGTCACTGTCATCCTTCAGGATCTGACTCTTGTGGCAGTCATTCTGGTGAATTAGATGAGATATGACAGAGGCCACCACCCTTTTATCACATGCATATTGACTCTGTTGGCTGGTGCAGGAGCAGTTTTAGAGACTTCCATTTGGCCTTCTGAAGTGTGATATTACTCACCCAAAGGCCCCAGGAAGAAATTTAGGGATTTACCAACTACCAAGGATGTCCATTCCAATTATACATTTTGGGCACTTGGAGATCTATCAGGTGGGCCTAAGTCAGTGCTGGATCTGGGCCAAGATTTCATTTTTGACATGGCCTCCACGTGTGCACACTCGGGTTAGTTTGCTAGAGAGCAGGGAGGATGAACACAGAGAGCAGTTGGAGATGTGGACGAGGAGGGGCTGAACCTGATCTGGGTCTCAGTCTGAGGAGGCTGCAGAGTTTGATGAAGTAGTCTGGGGTTTCCCAATGTGTGGGACCTATGAACGGTATTAAATAGAATAGGACGTGGTATGCAATGAAAATGAGTCGCAAGGTAAGTTATTCCTTTTTCAATTTAACATAGTTGAATATTTGCTGTGGTTCCAAAATGGACAGGTTGAAGCCTCTTGGGTGGGAGTTGAGATGAGAATACATTTCACAGACAAATGTGGCCTGGAAATTGGCTGATTTTTATAGGATTGTCTTCTTCCTGAAGTAAGACTTCTTCTTTTATTCTGAGACAAGAAATATTAGGACTGATTCCTGCAGAGGAACTAATGAGCTTCTTTCTCCAGCCGAGTCCCCACCTTGATATGATGTTTCCACCTTCTGGTTCTAATGACATGGGATTGTATGAGCTGTGAACTCAGGGGAGTCACCCAAATCTCTCCAATTTAACAGGAGAAAAAGAGTTCACCTTCTGGTTCTGAAATTTTTAATTTAAGAATAGTAGAAAATACTTTCCAGGATTTAAGTGGACTAACTACTGAACTCTCTTGGGTCAGAGTGTCCCTTCTAAACTTGGCATGTTCTCCCTGGTCTCTTGCTTCTTTGCTCAGCTTAAGGTACCTCATTGGAACTCATGTATTTCATGCTGGAGGTCAAAAGGGGAATAATCTTGGAACTCAGGGTTTTCTGATCAACAATTTTTCTTTTATTTGTGCAAGAAGTCATAAACCGTGCTGCTATACCAAATTACCCCAGACTCAGTGGCTTAAACAACTCAAATTTATTATCTTTTAGTTCTGTTGGTCACAAGTCCAACACAGTTCTCACTGGACTGAAATCCAGGCCTTCCTTTTGGAGGTTTTAGGAAAAAATTCATTTCCTTGCATTTTCCCCACTTCTAGAGGCTGCCCTCATGCCTGGGCTCATGGCCTTCATCTTCAAAGACAACAGAGTTTCACCTCTCTGACCTTTCTTTTGTCTTTCTCTCTGATCAAGGCCAGGAAATGTCCTCCTTTTTTTTTTTTTCCCCAAGAAGTCAGATGGTTAGTTTGGGACCACCTGGATAATCCAGGATAACTTCCCCATCTCCAGGATTCATATCCTTAAGCCATATCTGCAAAGTCCCTTTTGCCATGTAAGGTAGCATATTCGCAGCTTCTGGGCTTCTGGTTGTGGACATTTTTGGGAGCCATTATTCTGTCTACCATAGACAGTAACATTGAAAAGTCAGGAGGAATCTTAGATTCTAATCTCTGACCTCCCACTCGTTTTGGAATTCCTCTCGAAGCATCCCTGATAGAAGTGCATCCAGCTTCTAATTAAACATCCCGTCAAAGTGAGCGCACTGCTGCTCTGTGGTTCTTGTTCCCCATTCCCTTCAACATCTCTTTAGACTGATTTGTTTTCCAAATCAGCCTTGACTCTGGAATTTGATAGAATGAGCACAGCCAGAAGCTGCCTCAACCGGACACTGGATCGGCTGCACGGGGCTATGTCACAAGCAATGCTCTTTGCAAGTAAGTTCTGAGTTTGAATCTGGATTCTTTCCACCAGACACAGGATTGCAGGAGGTGTCCTTTGGTGACAAGTATCACCTCTTTGCCTTGTGTGAGCCTGGGAGTTGACAGTGTCCTGTTCCCGAGGTCTATTCATTTGCTTATTGACTCACAAGTATTAATAGAACCATTGCTATGTGCCATGTATTGTTCTAGGTACTGAGAACCCGCAGTGAATGAGCCAAAGTCCTTTCTCTCATGGAGCTTCCATTCCAATGCTGGGCGTGGAGCAAGAAATAATAACAAGTGAGTTCATATTGTAATATCTCAGAGAAACAGACGCTGAGATGAAAAATGCAGCAGAGGAAGGGGAAGGGTAGAGGCTGATGGGGTTGTTCTTCATCAGATGATCAGGAAACCCCTCTGGGGAGAAAGCATTGAATCAAGTTGTGAGTGGAGTCAGTGGTATCCCATCCAGAATTGGGGAGAATTGTGGGGTAAAATTCTGAGAATTGTGGGGTTAAATTCTGAGATTTTAATCAAGTTTGTTTCCATCCCTCCTTTCCTTACCCCCAGCCCCTGCCCAGCTCTCCCTCAAGCTCAGGCATCCTACCACCGTGTTTCCAGAAAAGATTGCCAGTGCAAAACCAAAGGACAAAAAAAGCAATACTTTCTAAAATTTCAAGATAGTTTCTAAAACTCATGGCAAAAGGTTTTGCTTGGTTAGAGCCAGGCTTTGTGGATAGCAAAGTCCTGAAGAGCTCAGGGTGTGCAGTTTATATCAAACAACAGATCTATAAGGGCAGGTAAGCAGATTTCCTGCGTCCTGGATGAACATTCCCCCGGACTGGGGACTCCAGGGAAGCAGTAAACTCTCACAGAAAACAAAGACGAACGAACAACGCCTTTCCTCTGATGGAAGCCTGCTCGGTCTTCTCGGTTGTAAATGAGGCTTCTCCCTTGGGTAGTGACTGGTTTAGGTGGCGGTCGAGGGGGTAATTTTTCAGAAATGCTGCCTCCAATGGGCCAGTGTTCTAAAGGCTGCCCCGCTTCAATGGTCTTTTTATGCAGCAAGATAATGGCAGCTTACGCGTTGCTACATCAGGCCTATTTTCTGAGGAATGGTTGCATTCAGGGCACTTCTAATTTGTCACAAGAAATGCAGACCATCTCTCCAGGAGTCTGCTGAAGAGGACATCATTTCTCTGTGAGCTCTGCCTTGGGTCAGTGTGCAGCTTGGCTAGCATGCGGTCCCCTGTTGCTTCTACCTACTGGGGACACTCTGATTTATTAGGATTCAACAAGCCATGTCCTGCTCCTGACTCAGTCCTCCCTCTCTGTCCCCTGCTCTCTTGCCCCTTCCCTCTGGAACCACCAGACGAGGGAAGGGGCACTTTACAAATGCTCCCTGTGTCTGGGGTCTGGTGGGAAGTGGGACCGAGGAGGGTCCACTCCGCTGGGGCTGGCGGTGGTGCTTGAGGGGCACAGCTGGTCCACGAGCAGGGCCAGGCCGCCGGGCAGCAGGCTCTGGCGGTGCCTGTCCTTCTGGTTTTCTAACTGTGAGATGACAGTGCGATCACAGCCTTTTGAATATTGGCGAAATGAAGCCGAAGCCTTGGTAATCGAATGCAATGACTTTCCCCAGTGTCCGACCGGGGGCCAGCGTCCAGCGAATCACACCGCTGAAAGCCCTCGGATGTCCGTCTTATAACCATTCTAATTGCATTTCCATTTGGGCCTCCCTCTCCATGAAGCTCGTTACTGAACCACCGCTCTGGCTGAGCGTCCGTTTTCAAGCTTTTTGCTTGGCGTGGACTCATTTCATCATTATTATTATCATTCTATAAGTAATATAAAGGTAGTCCAATTTGCATCTTGGGTCACCCTCTGTCACCTTATCTCCTTGTGATGGCCTTTATCCTTGGGCGCCCAGACACCGCCTTCAGCAACAGAGCACTAGGGGGTCATGGCATGGACTCCCTGCTGACCGCTCTCAGCTCTGAGATTCTGGCCAAATTACCTAATTCCCCTGCAGGATAACCATGGAACCCCCTCACAGGGCAGTGGTGAGAATGACACTGAGTTCCCGCATGCACAGCAACAAGACTGGCCCCTGGCATGTGATGAACTGTCCATAAGCAGGAATTCTATTATTGCTTGGTTAGCTGGGGCTCCCCAGCCCCGTCGACTTTTCTGTGCTCGTGGCCCTGCCTTGCTTCTCTGCCTCTAGCAGGCTTCCCTCTGCTGAGACCCAGGAAATTTCTCCATCACTCAGGCTATTGCACAGCAGCCCTTGTGCATGAGGAACCTGGCCACACGAGCAGGTCAGGGGAGGACTGTGGAGGGGGGATTGGGGTGGAGAAGTCTTTGCATCCTGAGCGGGGCCTGGGCCCATCAAGCCTGTTCTTCTAACAGCCTCCGTCTGACTGATGAGTACGTGGGGAGTCATTCTGCTCAGGGCTCGGGAGCTGTTGGACGTTGTCCTCCAGGCAGATTAGGGTCTGGCTGCCTCTGTCCTCTGACCCAGGGCTTGGTGCCAAGCAGCACAGCATTTTGGGAGGTGAACCTGCCAGCCCGCAGCCTGGCATGTTCTGAGAATCACTTCCTCCTTGGTCTCTCCATTTGAAGGATGTTGTTTTGCCTCTTCTGGGTCTGTGTCCAACGGAACAGTCTTCCCCGTTCATCCACCCGTGTATCATCGGTTTATCCAGCCTACAAAAACATTTTGGGGACCCACTGTGAGTACAAAGACTTGGGAGGCATTTTACTTCCCGTTTATTTAGGTGAAGGCTGGCAAGGAATATGGATTTATTCATTTAAATATTTCTTCCTCTGACTTTATTATTTTTGGCCAAGTAATGAATTTGGCTGAAGCTTCAGTATTCTTAGGAGAGGTTGGTCTAGTTAGAGAACAAGGGCATGAGGCCCAATTCCTAGAAATATTAGATATTCCTTTCTTTCTATCCTTCTTTCTCTCTCCCTCCCTCCTTCCCCCTCTTTCTTTCCCTTCCTTCCTTCCTTCCTTCCTTCCTTCCTTCCTCCCTTCCTCCCTACCTTTCTGTCTTTCTTTCTCAGCTTTTCTAACAGAGAAGCTGGATTGAAAACTTTCAGACTCGGTTTTGTAATCCAGCAGCTGGAAACTGTTGCCCTCCCTGACCCAGAATTCTTTTCAATGCCTGCATCCTGGCTTCTGCTCCAGCATATCAGCCCTAATGCTACACGGACATAGGGCGATCAGGGATGGCCCTCTCACCGGGCTGCAGACAAGAAAGCTATGTCCTTGCGCCCAGCTGTGTGAGCATGGAAGCAGGGACAAAGGCACAGAAGGCAAGAGGCTTTCAGGGTTCACGTTGCGAAGACCAGAGACACCTTTTCCGGGAGGAGCACTGACAAACCTTCCCTGGTAAGGGCACAGCATCCTTGGGAGGCCACAGGATGCAAGGCACAAGCTTTCATTGATCACAACCTTTATGATGCTCCCAGAATTCTGCTGTCTCGGAAACCATTTAAACTGGTGAGAAGAGAGTACAGTATTTGACAACGGTTGTTTTGTTTTAAGACACACGCATTAAAAATACATCTGAAATCCAGGGCACAAAGAATCCAAATAACGTTATTAAATTTCTCGTTGAAGAAGGGCCTGCAGGACAGCTGGCTCTGCTCTTTTACGAAAAACTTGCAGAACTCGACTTGTTGCACAAACAAAGCATATCCTTTTTTTTTTTTCTTCTCCCTCTCTCTGGTTCTCTTTCTTTGCATTTTCCACTTTCCTATTTCTCCCGAGGAGACAAACAAATCTCTGAAGGACTATTAAGTTGCAAATATACCGGAGCCAAAAATAGAAGATGGAGCCGTATAAACATTTTGCATATTTTGGTGTAATTTGTTGAAAATAGTATAAAATATGCTCACAGTTGGCATCTAGAATGCAAATATTAGGAATACAGTCCCCTGATACATTATGGTTTTTCAGCAGTATAGTGCGGGCTCATCCAATAGCTATTGTGTGACTTTGTAGTTTGTTGGAGTGTGAATAATATTGGTGACTTGTTTGTACAGTATATTAGGGAGATGCATGTCTTAAAGTGATATTAGCTCCTCTGGAGATTCCAAGGGATGAAAGCTGAGAGTGGAACTCGGGGGAAAAACAGAGGCACATATTTTTAACATCACTTAACGCTACTTGCTTTCCTGCGCTATTTCCTTAGAGTAAAAAACCGGGGTGGGGATCAAAGCGTGCAGGGGCCTTGTGGATGCACGGCCCTCTCCTTTCATGTTCCAGAACACGGGGTTAAGTGGAGAGCCTGTAAGTGAGAAAACTTGCAGCTCGTCTGTGAGCTGGTGCACGTCTCTCCCACCCGGAGGCTGACTGGTTTTACGGCTGATGGTAAATCCGTCTTCTCTCTCCTCTGACAGGTGAGGAGACATCCTCCCGTGCATGGGGCTTCCCACCGTACATCTGGCACCCACCTCACAGGTGAACCTTCCCGCTCCTAAATGATGACTGGTAAGAAAAACAAGATGTCTTTCTCGGTTATAAATTTAACTCTTCTATGATTAGTCTGGGCAATTAGGACACCCCTGAGGTTGAGTCTATGGCGGAGGCACAGGCTGGAAGTCTGATTAGCTCAAGTCTCTTGATGCTTGTTCCTGGTAGTAAATGCCTAGCACATATAGTATTGATTTCCATTTAGATATCTTAATGTTTCCAGACAATCCCGGCAGATGTGGGCTGAACTCAGATCTGCGGGAGCGCCGGTCTGCAATCTGCAAACATTTTTCTTGCCACTTTGTTTCATTTTTCCTAAACTTAACTGATTTGGAATCCGGAGATATAAATGAAAAATACTGAACCGGCCTATCAATCACGGCATGCACAAACATCGCCACTGCCCTTTCCTAACATCCTATTACCACCGGGTAGTTGGCTAGTCAAACAGGAATAAAAATTACACTGCAAACATCATAAGTTAGGCTTGATTTGTTGAGCAAGGAGCCTGACAATTCGGTAAGAGTTATATACCTCAGCTTCGCTGAAAATCAGCCTTGTTATGGCTCTGGTACGTCTATAAAGATTGTTCATTTCATATAAAACAGCTACCTGCACCGAATGCCTTAGAAGGAAGAATGATGCTGGTTATAAATATAGAGGAAAATCTATTTGTCTGCCCCTTCATGCTGTTAGCAAGTCACATGGAGGGGCCCTTTGGTGTTTCTCGGCAGCAGGGGGAGATCTCTGCGGCCACCTTCCCCTCTGCCAGGCTGGCCTGGATTGAAGCACAGCATCCCTCCCTGTCATAGGAGATAAAGCAGTGAAGTGTGACCAGTGCCACCGCCTTGCTCTCTGCCCACCAGGGGGATGCTAGTGATATTGAGAAACTAGACGGCATTGCCTTTAAACCAAATGTGAGGGGGAGGCTGTCTGTTGGCCGGCTGGGCTGGATAACAGTTAACGTCAGAAAAGATAAATAGAAATTATTAGAATGGGTTTGGAAGGGATTTTTTATAGGACAGGGTTGTATTCGTTTAAAGATACATTGTTGGACTGTTATATCTGATTTCAAGCTGCTGGGTAATTAAAATGATTAACATCCCTTACTCATAGAGTTCAATTCATTAAAGTTTTAAGCACCCTTTGTGCTCAGAATGGAGGGATGAAACATCCACGTTGACTCACGCCGGGGATCAGTCAGTTCTGCCCTGTGTTTATCGTCACTGATCTTGCAAGCCACTGCGTCCATTGCTAAGCTGCGGGCGCGCGTTGGGTAGAGAGCATCGGCCATGAACACTCATCCCGTAGAATCCCTGGTTCAGAGAGGAAGGGAAAGGAAATAGAGAAAATCTTGCTGAGAATTCTCATCCAGGTTCTTCTCACAGGCACTTGGTTCTTTCCAGCTGCCGGTGCCTGGGGAACCGTTCCTTCTGGGGGCTCAGCAGTTGTGACCCAAGCACGTGGCTAGCCCTCAGGCACACAGTGTCAGCAGAGGGGTTGAGGAGGGCTCTTGCAGCTCGCAAACACGCTGAAACATGCAGTGGACCAATTCTCATTATTATCCCAATTTAAATGTGCTCAAAATATTGTTTCCTGTGCTGTATTTCTTAGTTTTACACTTATAAAGTAGCCAGCAAAGTCTTGGTGAGTAAATGGGACACTTGTAAGGGCCCACTCATGTGATGGCAGAAGAAAAACGCTATTGTCTTTAGGGTATACTCATTTGCCACCTTGCCCCCCAGTGTTTGGGGAGGGAATGACATAATCCTATGTACTAGCCTCCTATATAAACTTTGACAATTAGGAAGAGTGATTTGCAAGACTGCTTAAGACACAAACTTAATTTTTTTAAGGCAAAGATAGGGCTTGGGATTTATCACTTTTTGGCAGATTCTGGGGGAAGTCAACACCAACGCTGAGCCCACCTGTGTGCAAGACAGTTAACCTCTCTGAGCCTCAGTGCCCTCATCTGTAGAACAGAGGTAAATATGTCTTCTTTATAGGATCATAAGGTTTGGACAGTATTATACGTATAGATGCCTAGTATGATGCTTGTCCAGAACGGTGCTTAATGCGTGATAGCCAATATTCTTAGCATCTATTATGACGTGAATAATAATATTACTATTTTATCCATATCTGAACATTGTAGACACTGAGAATCAAAAGGCAATATGCCAAATGTGGCCAGGCATTCCCAGCCAGGGCCCTCAGGAGCGTGGCCCATATGGTGAGCTGTCATTTTCTTAGCTGGTTAAGAATTCCCCAGCCGTCTCCTTGCCCAGATCATTAGTTGACACGGAAACTTCTGGAAAGACTAGATACAGTCTATAATTCATCGTGTTAGTGTCAAAAAGCACATGTGAGAGAGAGACAGAGAGACAGAGAGACAGAGACCATAAATATTGCTGTACAAGTGGGTTTCAGGTCACCCTGTAGGGAAACTATAGGGAGAGAAGGATGTCAGCAGTCTGATGAGGGTTCCCACACGTATTGGGGTGCCAAGCCCAGTCTCCATGACTTTGCAATTATTCTGCTTTCTCTGGAGTGGGGGTACCTGAGGCCACTGCCAGCCCACCCATGACTAATCATTCCCCGCCCTTTTTCCTGCATAGTGATCCTGTGTGAAGGGGTCTCCATCATATTGAGCCTCTCCCACTTTTCTTCAGGTAGGACGGCCTTACAGCACAACTGGCCCAGGACAGTCAAGGCTAATGCTTGTTTTCCTGGTCAAACGATGGCCCTTTCAACCTGCAAGTGATCCAGTGGGTGTGACAAGTTATACAACCACCCCAGGCCAGTAAGGGGTTTAGGGCAGCAGGCATTTTAGGTGTTGCCCCAGGAAACGTGGACGACCTACCGAAATTACAGACCCGGAGTAGTGAGATCAAGGAGTTGGTCCCAAGTTTATCTGTGTCAAGCCAAGGCCATGATCAAAGGGCAGAGACAGTAATGCATCCGCTCCCAGGTGTGAAATCCATGCTCCTTATAAGGAAAAAAGTGTTAGAGAAAATGTCATTTTAAGTGTTTGTGACAAGTGTTTACTTCTGGGGAAAAGCTCATTTTCACTCTTAAGACCAACTTCCTGGTAAAGTTTAAAAAAAAGTCAAGGCTCCCATTCATTTGATGACTCGTTACTCAAGGGGTTCTGCTCTGAAATTCTTCACAATGGCTTTGGTGAGTTCAGATCAAAGTCTATAGTTATTACATCAGAACAACTTTTCATTTGGACTTGGCAGTAGTCTAAAAGAATATCAGAAATTAAGAAGAATGGAGCATAAGTAAACAATGGTTTTCTTTCACCCTTTGTTGAGAGGGACTTTTTGGTCTTGGGAAAGAATGTGGCTGTCCCATAGTGATGTCATTCTAATCAAAATCACAAAGCCTCACACGTTGTGTTTCCAAAGTCGAGTTTCCAAGTCGGGACACAATTGAGCCAAGGCTGCATGGGTGGGTTGGTCATGGGGAGATTTGACACCAGCAGCGTGAAGAATTTTTCCCATGACGTGTTCTCTCTACCTCTCTTTAGACACTTTTTTTCCCACATTGTCTTAGAGTTACTTGTGGGGAGTAGGGTCCTTCCATGTATCATGGTATCTGGTCTCTGGTTCCCTGAACATCAGAGGGTATAAACTGGTGCCTACAGGGAAACAATCAGAAAACAAACAAAATTGATAGATGGCATTTAAAAAGACTTCAGAATAAAAGAATGGATATATGTATATGTATAACTGAATCACTTTGCTGTACGCCTGAAACTAATGCAACATTGTAAATCAACTATACCCCCAATATAAAATAAAAAATAAATTAAAAAGACTTCATATCAAGCTGGAAATCTGTCTTCTCTGTGAAAATAAAAAGAAAGGGAGAGGAAGATAAAGCAATATGGGGGTGCATTTCTGCAGAAAGGGTGGAGCCACCCTCTTTAAAGGGGCACTGCTCTCTATTTCCTTAAACCAGGGCTGCTGCTTTTGCTTACTTTCTCTGCCTGGCCTCTATAGGCACATAAGTTTGAAACCCTTGCTATACACTGTAGGTGCTTAATGAATGCTTAACAGATAAATGAACGCAGGCGTCAACAAATGAACAAGAGAATAACGCAAGTCAGCTGCTGGTTGCTGGTGTTTGCTGGTGCGAGGTAAGGATGCTGGAGTCTGGGCCAGATAGCCCACTCAGAATGCAGTGTAGATGACACCAGCCCCAGCACTGGAGCACATGCTGAAAAACATCTGTTTGTGGCCTACCGGCACCCCTTGATCAATGCTATTGGTGACTAAGAGGGGAATGAAGATGACCCAGGCCAACCTTTCCCACTTCTAGGATAACAAAACCATTGGATGGGTTGTGTCACTACTGCTCCCTCACTCACACGAGTTCACTGAGCCCAGGCTTCACATGAACTGCCATTAGACATGGGTACAGAGAGGCAGAGGGATGGTGCCCACCCCCATGAGCTGGTGGGTAAGGAGAGACGCTAAGTAATGGAAATCACAGAGTCTACAGCTGACTCTCCACATGCCCACCCACATTCACTCTTCCTCTCTACTCTGGTCTCAGCCCCAGGAGGCAGATGTGTATGCATTATATCAAGGGGTCCCAGGTCATTTGGATTCTGGTTGGGTTCTGACAGAGGGGAGCCCTGGCAGGAGACTGGAGGGGAGTCTGAGGTCAGAGTATTTAATCTGCTGGGTTCCTCCCTCTGTGGTTGCCTGAAGGTCTCTGCTCTTCTCAAGACAATGCGGGATTCTCTTTCTAGACCCCAGGGACCTCTCCTTCGCTCCTTCCTTTAGGTCCAGACACTGGTTCCTACACCATCCCTTGAGGTTCTCCTATAGGCACTTCTCACCTTGTAATGGGCCCCTTTGTAGGTAAACGCTCCCTGGAGAATCCTCACAGAGCGTACCATCTGCTTGCTGCTGGGACCCTGACTGAGAGGAGGTCACGGTGTGGGGGGGCAGGTGAAGAGGCAAAATGCCTGTGCAGCATCTGAGGAAGGAGCGGGGATAGGATGAGGGAAAGGATGGGGAAAGCAGTATGGTGCCAAGGTGCGAGGCCAGGGCAGGGAGAGTGCAGATATAGGTTGACTTCTTCCAAAAATGAAGAGGGTCAAGAGTGATGGGTACTGTGATTGGAAAGTCAGGCTGGGCTTGTTTGTAGAGGGACTGGTTTCTAAGTTAACGGGTTTCATGTTGTTCACTGTGAGTGGGGTAGTCCCAGAAGGCTTTTGGTCAAGGAGATGAAATAACTGGAGCTCACATTTTGATAGGGAAGATAAAACCCAAAAAACCCTCCAAGTGTGCATTCAGCATGAGGTTTCCTTTCAAATAGCCAAAGGAATGTAAATATAGGAAAATATCTGTGTTCATATTGGAAACTAAAAAAGGCAGCCAGTCATATTACAACGTTTTGAGAAAATTTCTGTGAAATATAGAGCAAAAAGCACCAGACCAAGGGGAAGACCTGTCCACAGATGGCTGCATGCAAATGAGCAACTTACCTGGAAGGAGATTTAGTAGGATCCCACTAGGGGAGGGGATGCCATGGGACTGAGAGGCTAGAAGCCTGGTGTCCTTCCAGGTTCCTAACAGCACAGACAGCCCGGGAGAAGGAGACTGGAATTAGATTCCAGTCTGACTACTGATTATCCATGTGGTTGGGCAAGTTGCTAATCTACTTGGTATCTCAGTTTCATCATCTGTGAAATGGAGTTAATCATGATCCCATCCTAATAGGCTTGAGTGAAGATCCGTTGAGGTGATCCTTGTAGAGCATGTAAAACAGGACCTGGCCGAGGGGAAGAGCTCAGTGCATGCTGGGTGGGGTTGATAATACCTGTGCTTCTGGTAGTGTGCTAAGACTGAGAATCCCATCCTCATCTTTATTCCCAAATCCAAGAGTGAGAAGACAGTTTCCTATGAAAGGAATAAAGAGCTGAACATGATTGAGAGGACCAATAAAGAGATAAATTCAGGGGTTAAGTCCAGGAGAGTCAAATTACATATGCTAACAATTCCAGCAGGAAATGGCATAGAGATACACACACATACAAGATGAAAGAAAGAAAGAAAGAAAGAGAAAGAAAGAAAGAAAGAAAGAAAGAGAGAGAGAAAGAAAGGAGAAAGAAAGAAAGAAAGAGAAAGAAAGAAAAAGAAAGAAAGAAAGAAAGAAAAGAAAGAAAGAAAGAAAGAAAAGGAAAGGAAGAAAGAAAGAACTCAATAAAGGAAGAAAGAAAGAGCTCAAAAAAGGAAGAAAGCTTTGAGCTCAATAAAAACTTTACCTTTTAGATGAAAGCGTTCACTGAATACTGGTCATAATTAACTGAATAGGGTCCCATGGAGATAGCACCTCATGACATTTTTTAAACTTCAAGGTTAGACAAAATAAGTTAGAAAGCAATAGAAAGGCAGGTGGGGAATCAAATTGCTATCTGAATTTTCTTCTGTAACACCAAATGACAGGAGCTCAACAGATATGCTTACAGGGATTTGGAGAAAGACAGTGCCTCAATAAAGATACCTAATTTAAGGGAATAACCACCTGGATTGCCTTTAGTTGAGGCAATCCACCTGTAAAGGACAATCAGGGAAATTTGAGTGCAGCCTGGGCACTAGATGACATTATAATTTAATGCTATGAAAAGGTGGACACTTATTTACAGAATAAAAGCATGTTATAAAACAATGTGCACAGGATGATTTTACTTTGATAAACATACATATCCATGTATGTGTATAGAAAAAGACCTGCGAAGGCATAGTCTAAGCTGTTAACAGTGAAAAAATGATGGTTTTTGTTTTCTTTTACTTATCTATATTTTCTAATTTTCTACACTGTACGTATACTGCCTTTATAATAATGAAAGGTATTTTGAATTGAAAACGCAATTCTACATTCTCTCAACCTCTCATTCCTGAGGCAAGCTTGTCAATTTTGAAACATGAGAAAAGAGCTTAGAAAGTATACCACCCATGTGCCCTTCATTTAAAAAATACTCAAACTGACTGATTTGTGGATGTTGAACAATCCTTGCATCCCTGGAAATAAATTCCCCTTGATTATGGTGCATGATCATTTTAATGTGTTGTTGAATTTGGCTTGCCAATAATTTGCTGAGGATTTTTTTGCATCTACGTTTGTCAGGGATATCGGCCTGTAATTTTCTTTTTTGTGGAGTCCTTGCCTGTTTTTTTTTTTTTTTAATCAAGGTAATGCTAGCCTCATAAAATGAGTTTGGAAGAGTTCCCTCATATTTTTTGGAAGAATTTGAGAAGAATTCACTAGTGAAGCCATTTGGTCCTAGACTTTTCTTTGTTGGGAAGTTTTTGATTACTAATTCAATCTCCTGTCTAGTAATCAATCTGGTCCAATTTTCTATTTCATTATGATTAAGTCTTGGTTCAGTGTATGTTTCTAGGAATTTGTCCGTGTGAGTCCTTCAGCTTTACTTTTCTTTCCAATTGCCTTGGCTATTTGACTTTTCATAAGAATTTAAGAATCATCTTATAAAATTACACACACTCAGAATCACACTTGGATTTTGATTGGTATTGTAGCAAATTTATAGAACAATTTGGGAAGATTTGTGATTTTACAAATCAAGTCTTCCATTTATTTAGAACTTCTTTAGCTTCTCTCAATAACATTGTGTGGTTTTCAGTGGAGAAATCTTGTACATTTTCTGTTAGATGTATTTCTAGATATTTGTTGCCCTTTGATACTAATGTAAATGTTAATGATTTTTAAATTTTTATTTTCTCTGTTTGTTGCTGGTATACAGAAATAAAATTGGTTTTTTTCTATTTCCTGATCTCCAGCACCTTTGCTAAGTTCTCTATTAATTCTAATTGTCTATAGATTCTTTTGGATATTCTTTTTACACAATCACGTCATCAGAAAATAATGGTATTTTTTTCTTTATAATCTAGCTGTCTTCTATTTATTTTTCTTGCTTTATTGCACTAGCTAGAACTTACAGTAAAATGTTGGGTAGAAGTGGTGAAATTGGACATCCTTGTTTTATTTATGATCTCAAGGAGAAAAATACTCAGTTTTAATCATCAAATATATATTTACTATAGGCATGTTTCTATGTATGTATGTATGTATATATTTGTGGTTTTGATTTAAATTTCCCTCATGACTAGTGATGTTGAACACATTTTCATGTACCTGTTGGCCATTTGTATGTCTTCTTTTGAAAAAGGTATATTCAAGTCCTCTGCCCATTTCTTAATTGCATTGTTTGAGATTTTTTTGTCATGGAGTTGTATGAGTTCCTTATATATTTTTTATATTAAGCACTTATCAGATAGGTGGTTTGCAAATATTTTCTCCCATTCTGTATGTTGCCTTTTCTTTTTGTTGATTTTTTTTTTCTGTGGTGGTGAAGAAGCTTTTCAGTTTGATGTAGTCCCACTTGTTTATTTGTGTTTTTGTTGCTTGTGCTTTTGGTGTCATATCAAAGAAAATTGTTGCCAAAACCAATTTCAAGGAGATTTTCCTTGATGTTTTATTCTATTAGCTTTCCAGTTTTAGGTCTTATATTTAACTCTTTAATCCATTTCAAGTTAGTTTTTGTGAGTGTTATAACATAGGGATCCAATTTCATTCTTTTGCACATGCATATGCAGTTATCCCAGTACCATTTATTGAAGAGACTATCTTTCCCTATCATATCATGTTGGCTCCCTTGTCAAATATTAGTTGACTGTATAAACACGAGTTTATTTCTGGCCTCTTGATTCTGTTGCATTGGTCTTTTTTTTTTTTTTTTTTTTTTTTTTGCCAGTACCATACTGTTTTGGTTACTATAACTGTGTAATACAGTTATAAAGTTTGAAAGTTGGAATTGTGATGCCTCTAGCTTTGTTCTTTATTAGGATTGCTTTGGCTATTTGGGGTCTTCTGTGGTTCCATAAAAATATTAGAATTTTAAAAATACTGTTTGAATTTCAATGGGAATTGCATTGAATCTATAGATGGCTTGGTTAGTATAGATATTTTAACAATATTGACTCTTACAATTGATGAACACAGGGTATCTTTCCATTTATTTGTTTCTTCCATTCCTTTCATCAATGTCTTGTAATTTTTGATGTACAGATCTTTCACCTCCTTGGTTAAATATGTTCCTAAATGTTTAAAAATTTTGATGCTATTGTAAGTGGTATTTTTCTTTATTTCTTTTTCAGATAGTATATAGAAATGCAACTCATTTTTATGCTGATTTTATATCCTACAACTTTACTGAATTTGTTGACTAGTTCTAACAGTTTTTTTGGTAGAGTCTAGAATTTTCTATATATAAGATCATATCAGGCTTCTCTGGTGGTGCAGTGGTTAAGAATCTGCCTGCCAATGCAGGAGACATGGGTTCAAGCCCTGGTCCAGGAAGATCCCACATGCCGCAGAGCAACTAAGCCCGTGTGCCACAACTACTGAGCCTGCACTCTAGAGCCTGCAGGCCACAACTACTGAATCCCACATGCTTGGAGCCCGTGCTTCACAACAAGAGAAGCCACCACAATGAGAAGTCCGTGCTCTGCAACAAGAGTAGCCCCTGTTCGCTGCAACTAGAGGAAGCCCGCACGCAGCAACAAAGACCCAATGCAGCCAAAAATAAACAAATAAAAAATAAACTAAAATTAAAAAAAGATCATATCATCTGCAAATAGAAACAATTTTACTTTTCCTTTCTGATTTGAATGTCTTTATTTTTTTCTTACTTAATTGCTCTGGCTAGTACTATGTTGAATGGGTGTGGTGAGAGTGAATACATTTGTCTTGTTCCTGATCTTAGAGGAGAAGCTTTCAACCTATCACCATTTGTAGGCATGTTTTTCAATCGGTATTCTTCATCAGGTTAAAAAACATCTATTCCTAGTTTGCTAAGAGTAGTTTTTAAAAAATACATTGAATGAATACTGCATTTCTACCTTTCTTATTTCCCTTCTTTTAATTCAAAGGTAATGACTTGTAAAGTAAACAAAGAAGCAAACAGTTTGTATAACTAAATAGTTAGGGAAAATAAGATGCAAAAAATTTATAGTATCTTGAATCGTGCTTGTTCTGTTCACTTCTGAATATTAGATATAATACATGGTAGTTGCTCAATAAATATTTGTTGAGCGGATGAATGGGATTGAACTCCTTCATGGATCAAAAAATAAATTGAAATGAAAGTTTTTTCCACTTAGGAGAAACACAGAGGTAAATTTTTAGAGAACATATAAGAATAAAGGTATTAGCAGGGATATGTTAATAATATATAAACCAAAAGAGAGCTGCATTGACAGTATTAGAACCAGAAAAAGTAAAATGTAAGATTAAATAATTGAATAGAATATAGTCATCTTACCTTGATAAAAGGTTCACTTTATTGTGAAGCTACAGTAGTCATGAACTTTTGTGCCCCAAACAACAGCATCTAAATATATAAAGCAATTTTAAAGTTGTTATTATAGTCAATAAAACCAAAATTATACTGAAAGATTTATACAAACCATCCAGTCTTTGACAAGTCAAGCGTATTAAATAAGGATATAGAAAAAAATTATTATATAATTCATCTTTGCTATTATACAATTAATCTTGATTTACTTGATAAATGTGTAGAACTTGTGAAAAATACACAAATGGTTTTAGTGTCTTTAAAATGATCATAGAACATTTAAGAATGTTTCATCCCAGGGAATTCCCTGGTATCCAGTGGTTAGGGCTCTGCACTTCCACTGCAGGGGGCATGGGTTCAATCCCTGGTCAGGAACTAAGATCCTGCATGCCACATGGCGTGGTCAAAAAAAAAGTTTCATCCTAGCAACCTAATACAGGGCTATGGCAGTGGATTCCATTAGCAGGAGTGGTTGCGATGAGCAAAAGATGAAGGGTGAAGAGGAGGTACATAGCTGGTTACACTTCGTGCTTTCTAAGATCCTGTGGTGATGAACAGATAGAAGTACAAACCAACAAATGACAAACAAACAAACCAAAAACTCCTATAGAAAGAAGAATAAAAGGGAGCAGGCAGCAGGGAGAAGGTCTTCAACCAGGAGGAAAACACATTCTGAATGATCATGAGTGGATAGGAGTAGGCTTGTGGATGACATAATTGGAGAACAGTGAAGACCAGAAGATGAAACAAGAGGGCTGCAGAGGAGGTGGGGGCTAGGTGGCCTTAGGGATCCCTGGTTCAGTATAGACTGTCAGTAAGAAGACAGCAGATGGAAGTTGGTCTAGAAACAGGGGTGTAATTGGAAGTCAGTGCACAGCATAGGGAACTGGTTCATAACATGAGCCCTCCCCCACTTCTACATGCTGAGCTGAGTTCAGGTTGCTGGAATTCATTTCTAGGGGAGGGTTGAAGGATGGCTTTATACCAATCAACAACAAACAAATAAAAGGAATGTATGATCTGGGAAATGCTAAGTCTTCTTTGAATAATAATGTCTGGGACCAACTAAACTATTCTCATTTTGGTAAGTATTATGGTCTTCTCCCCAACACCCTCCTCACCTAATCCAATGCCAGGCACACAAATTGCCCTGCCATTTCCTGCTTCTCAACTCCCAGTCAGAAATCACTCTGCAGTGAGGCAAGGAGGAACTTGTCTTGCTAATTCAACGCCAGAGGAAACTTACCCAACTATCTTATCCTTATACGTGAATAGACAACCAAGGATCCCTGTGTGTGTGTGTGTAGCTGATAAAAGAGGAAGACCAAAATAAAAAGCAGGACAAAATAAAATACTCTAAAAACACATTCAGCAACATTCAAGATGTTACATTCAAAGAACAAGAACAGTAGCTTAGGGAAAAGGATCACTCAGAAAACAAGAAGTATCTTAGAGATTAAAAACATGATTGTAAAATAAAAGAAGCAATAAAAATTCTGGAAAGAGAAGGAAGTATAAAATAAGAGATAGAAGAAATAAAGGATCAATCCTCAAGAGGTCTAATCCTTATTACTGGAAGTACTAATAGCGAAGAATAGAAGATGCTGAGACAAAAAAAAAAAAAAAAGGACAGGAAACAAGAGAAGAAACTTCCCCCCAAAGGATAGTGGTCTTTATATTGAAAAGGTTCTCTGAGTACTCAGAACAGTAATGAAAAAGACATTGTAACTAGATTTATCACTGAGAAATTTCAAGGCACTGGGAATATTGTACATAGAACAGGACTTGGAACACTGTAAACTCTCAGCAAGGGTTTGTTAATATCATTATCATAAAATTTTAAAGAAAGAGGAAAACGTCACCTCATAGGATAAGCAACACTGGATTATAGAAGATAATGCCTTCAATGTTTGCAGGAGAAAATACTATTTGACCTGAAATTCCATACTCAGTTGAACTATCACTTGAAAGTGGAGGTTGGTTGAAGGGCTTAAGAAAGTTTATCAGCTAAGCAACCTTTTAGAAAATTAGCTTTACTGAAGTAAATTTACATATAATCCAAGTTTCCATATTTTATCTTGTAATTGATAAGTTTGATATATGCACGATCATGATTCAGAACTTTTCTGTCACTCCAAAAAAATCTCTCCTGTCCCTTTGCAGCCACCCCCCTTTCCTCCACTCCTTTTCCTTTGCTAGAATTTCATGGATAGAGAATCATGCAATATATAGTCTTTTGTGGCTTCTTTCCTTTAGCATAATGTTTTTGAGACTCATCGATATTGTTTATCTAATACTGTGAGCAGTGCCTTCCTTTTTATTGCTGTATAGTATTCCACTGTATGTAGCATCCTGTGCGTATCTGCTCACCAGATGGGGCCATTCAGGTTGTTTCCAGCTTTTGAATTTTAAGAATAGAGCTTCTCTGAACATTTGTGTATTAGGTTTTGTGTGAATTAATGGTTTTATTTCTCTTGAGTAAATACCTAGGAGCAGAATAGCTGCATCATATAGTGAGAGTATGTTTAACTTTCAGAGAAACTGCCAGCCTATTTTCCAAAGTGACTGTACCATTTTGTATCTCCATCAGCAATGCACAAGAATTCCATTTGCTTTACATTCTTGGCAGCACTTGGTACTTTTTAAAGTTATTCTAATAGGTGTATAATGGTGTCTCACTGTAGTTTTAGTTACCATTTCCCTAAAGACGAATAATACTGAGCATCTTTTCACATGCTTATTTGCCACCTGTACATCTTCTTTTGTGAAATAGCTATCAAGTCTTTTGCTCATTTTTATTTTTTAATCACATTGTATAGTTTCTTTATATATTTTGGATACAAGTCCTTTCTCAGATACTGTTTTGCAAATGTTTTCTCCCATCTGTGCCTTGCTTTTTCATTTTCATAACTGTGCCCTTTGAAGCACAAAAGTTATTTTTGATTTTTTTTTAAATTGAAATATACTTGATTTACAGTATTGTGTTAGTTTCAGGTATGCAACAAAGTGATTCAGAAATATATATATATATTTTTGGATTATTTCAGATTATTTTCCAACATAGGTTATTACAAGTTATTGAATATACTTCCCTATGCTATACACTAAATCCTTGTTGCTTTTCTATTTTATGTATAGTAGTTTGTATCTGTTAATCCCACACTCGTAATTTCCCTCCCCTCCCCATTTTTCCCCTTTGGTAGCCATAAGTTTGTTTTCTATGTCTGTGGATCTGTTTCTGTTTTGTATATAGATTCATTTGTATTTTTTTTTTTTAGATTCCACATATAAGTGATATCAGAGACATAACCCTTCCAGACTTCAGACAATACTACAAAACTACAATAATCAAAACAGTGTGGTATTGGCACCAAACCAGACATACAGATCAATGAAACTTTGTAAGAATGTCTTGTATATGATGTGAACTAAATTGCTCTATTATTTAAACAATTGATGCAAATTAATAAGACTCCATTTGACTTTAATACTAGGCATATTCTTCTCTGAATGGCCCAAGAGTCATGACATTGATGTTCTGAGAAGGAAATGGAATTTTAGCATATTCCATGACCAGCACAGAATAGTTATATAGCAATAACACTGATTAGTATTTTTCAGGTTTTAAGGTCAGCCTAAGGACAAAGTATGGAAGGCTTGACTGACTGCGAGATGAAAGTCTAAACATCACCTTCCTTGACAATGTAAAGTTACAAAGTAGCTAACTGAAGGCAGGTTGTGGAGGTATGTGTGTGGGTGGAGGGGGGAAGAAGATGTAGAAAGAAGAGTTACACCATGATGTCTTGACTTTACAAAGTGGGGACTCAAGACACAACATCAAACATTGATAAAACAGAAGTAGAACTTTTAATATATTATTTAAATTTCTAAAGGTCACCAATCAAAAAACCAACAATAATGAAATGAAAAAATATGGGGAAGAGAATAAGGATGATATCTGAATGTGTTAAATTAATGTTTAATGCTGATTGGTAATAAAGCACAGCCCTTAAGAACACATATTCTGTCTTATATATTGCTAGTGGGAATATAAAATATTGCAGCTGCTGTGGAAAACAGTTTGTCAGTTCCTCAAAAGGTTAAACATAGACTTACCATATGACCCAGCAATTTTACTCCAAAGTATATACTCAAGAAATTTGAAAACATATGTTCACATAAAAACAAAAGTTCGTAGAAATATTGTTCATAATAGCCCTGTGATAGAAACAACCCAAATGCCCATCAACTGATAATGGAAAAATAAAATATGGTATATCCATACAATGAAATATTATTCAACCATAAAAAAGAATGAAGTACTGATACATGCTATAGCATGGATGGACCATAAAGCATGCTAAGTGAAAGAAGCTGGATACATACTGTATGATTCTATTTATATGAAATGTCCATGACAGGCAAATACATAGAGACAGATAAGGGGAACATTGGGAGTGGGGGTTAGGACTTACTGCTGATGGGTACAGGTTTTTTTTTTTAAGCAATGGAAATGTTCTGGAATTAGATAGTGGTGATGGTTGTACAATGCTGTGAATATACGAAAACTCACTGAATTGTATACTTTGAAGTGGCAAATTTTATGTTGGGTGAATTATATCTCAATGAAAAATGATTTAACAAAAGAGACTCTGGAATCTGGGTTGAAGAGCACTTCTGGATTTACTCTCTGTGTGGCTTAGGACATGTTATTCAATCTCTGTGCCTCAGTTCCTTATTTGTATAATGGGGATAATATCTACCTCATAGATAGTTGTGGGGATTTAATGGCTTAATATGTGTAAGATGCCTGCCACAGACAGCACTATACAAAAGACTGTTACATAAAGATTTTAAAAATAAGTGGGACACATCTATTAGAAGAGCCAAAATGGAACTCCGACCACACCAAATTCTAAGGAGACTATGGAGCAACAGGAATCCTCATTTACTGCTGTTGGGAATGCAAAGTACAGCCACTTTGGAAGACAATTTGTGGCTTCTTACAAAACTAAACATATTATTATAGTACCATATAATCCAGCAATTGCACTCCTTGGAATTTACCCAAGGGAGTTAAAGACTTATGTCTACACAAAAAGCTGAACATAGATGTTTATAACAGCTTTATTCATAATTGCTAAACCTTGGAAACAACCAACATGACCTTCAGTAGGTGAATGGATAAACTGTTGTACATGCAGACAATGGAATATTAAGAAACTGCTAAAAAGAAATGAGCTATCACGCCATGAAAAGATATACATGAAACTTAAATGCATGTTGCTAAGTGAAAGAAGCCAATCTGAAAAGGCTATATACTGCACTATTCCAACTATGTGAGATTCTGGAAAAGGAAAACTATGGAGAGATGAAGAAGATCAGTGACTGCCAGGGGTTGGGGAGGAGAGGGATGAATAGGAGGAGCACAGATGATTTTTAGGGCAGTGAAAATATTCTATGTGATACCAAAATAATGGATACATGTTGTTATACATTTGTCCAAACTCATTGAATGTACAACATAAAGCATAAACCATAATGTAAGCTATGGGGTTTGGGTGATTATTATGTGTCAGTGTAGGGTTTTCAATTGTAACAAATGTACAACTTTGGTGGGGGATGTTGATAATGCATGTGTGGAGGCAGGGGGCATATGGGAAATCTCTGTATATTCTCCTCAATTTTGATGTAAACTTAAAACTCCTCTAAACAATAAAGTCATAATAAATAAAAGGTTTAGAAAATGGGTGTAAAGAGTCCCAGAGTGATGTAAGTCACAATTCAAAACAATGAGTAACTGTCATGGATGGTTATGCCCAAAATTACAAAGTACTAAATTATACAAAGGAATAGGGAGAAATGAACAAAAGCACAACTGTGATGATGGAGCCTAATGAATGCACATTTCTTAGTCCTTGAGCCACCAAGCAAACCAAAGAGGTGTTCAGTCTGAACTTTGAAATCCACACCAAAAGCCTTGACCTCTGCAGGTGAACGCATTCTCTTCACATTGAACACAGACTTGGCCATCAAAATGTCAGTAGACTTTAAAAAGTAGATATACTACAAGTTACATTCTTTGACCATTTAAAAAATAGTATCAGGGACTTCCCTGGCGGTCCAGTGATTAAGACTTTGCCTTCCAATGCAGGGGCTGCGGGTTCAATCCCTGGTCAGGGACCTAGGATCCCACAGGCCTCGGGGGCCAAAAAACCAAAACATAAAATGCAGAAGCAATATTGTAACAAATGAAATAAAGACTTTAAAAAATGGCCCACAGCAAAAAAAAAAAAAAAAAAATTCAAAAATAGTATCAGATAGCAATAGAAAAATGCCCTCTGTACCTAACCATTTAGAATTTAAAACAATGATACTTGTCTTCAGAAGCAAAGTAAAACAAAACACTTGGGCTGAAGATAAAATCAAAACTGCAATTGCAGAATATCTTCCTTTTAGTCCTGCACCGAGAAAAAAATTCATATTGTTTACCTTTTAAAAATCAGGAAAACAAAAAGGAAAATAAGCTAATTAAGGATTCAACTCAAAAAGTTGATTAAAAAGCAACAAATTAAACCCAAGCAAAGTAGAAAACAACATTAACAATAATAAAAGCTGAAATTTGATGAATTAGGAACCAGAAAAACAATTGACTAAGAGCTAGATTAAAATATAGTAAAATAGCTAAAATTCTAGCAAGCCTAAATAAGAAAAAATAAATTAAAGCACAATATTAACAAGGAGAAAGGAAAAGAATCTCAAACACAGAGACTTGAAAGACTTAGAAGAGACTACTGTGTAAAATTCTGATATTAAAAACTAGATGACAACATGGATGAAATTGATAATTTTACAGGGAAATATTGGATTGGCCAAAAAGTTCGTTCAGGGTTTTTTGTAACATCTTACTGATGCAAGAAAACCCCAAACGAACTTTTTGGCCAACCCAATATGAAGATTGACCTTGATGAAAAAGAAAAGCTAAATAGGCAAGTAATTGTGGTATAAATTTAAAACTTTGGTAAAGAAACACCTCAATTAGTTGTAAGCGCAGGTACTCCCCTTTCTTTTCAACCTTCAAGGAACATCTATGAAATAAAGAGTATTCTTGTTAACACAGGCAAAATAAATACACGTGTTAAAAACAATAGCTGACATTGCGCTTAATGGCAAAACAATCAAAACATTTACAACAAAATGAGTAACAAGGCAAGGGTGTATTCTATCACTACTATTACTTAACATTAAAAAAAAATTTAAATGCTTCTACTGAATTTTCTCAGTAAAATAGGTAAAGAAGTATTCTTCCTTAACACGATTAACAAATGTCTATCTCAAGTGACAGCTAGCACCAGGTGAGATACTAAAAAAGCTCTTTAAAATCAGTAACGTGATAAGTATGTGCTCAATTGTTGCTGTTATTTAGTATAATTATGAAATTGTTAGGCAGTATAATTAGATAGGAAAATGACATGAGATAAAAGTCGAAAAGGAAAAGGTGTATACGTCACTATTTGCAGATGATATATTTATATTCTTGAAAAACTGAAGATAATCAACTAAAAACTATGAGCATCAAGCACCTGATTAAGAAATATTTGTTGAGTACACACCTCATGGCTGGCACTAAAATTACAGTGACTCTCAGGAGAGAGTCCCTGCCTTCATGGAGCATATATTTCAGCTGGGGAGATGGACAATAGCATGTAAAACCCAACCAGTGCATAATGGAATGTCAAGTATTGATAGAGACCACAAAGAAAACCAGGGTAAGAACGTGAAAGATGGAGATGCCGACATTAGTTAAGGAGAGCAGGGAAGGCTGCTCTGCTAAACTACTTTTACCGTTAAAACAATGCCAGTTAAGACTCTGATATAATTTCTTCCTTCCCCATCTCTCCCCTCCTTACTTCCTTTTTGAAATTGACAAATTAATTTAAAGTTTAGTTGGAAAAATAAAAGTGGAAGGATAAAACCAAAACTTTGAATAAAGACAAATGGGGGTCAATGGGGAGGGAATTAAATGCATTGACATATCTTTTCTATTATTAAGCAACAAATATCAAAATGGTGTGGTACTATTTCCATAAATACAAAATGAGACCAATGAAATTGAATATGAGGTCCAAGTTTATAAATGAGCTGAGTATATAAAAATCCTTGTGCATTAGCTGGAGCTCATGTAACATTCTGTATCATTCAGCAGACCTAAAAATGTTAACATATATTAACACATTTCATTTATCCACATATTTCATTTTAAGTACAATTGGCAGTTTCATATTTCTCAGGTACTGTACTTAATGACTAATAAATGCTTTTATTTTTGCTTTTATTTCCAGATTCAAAAAAATGTTGCTATGATTTGTGTTAAAGAGTGTTCTGCCTGTGTTTTCCTCTAGGATTTCTATGGTTTTCAGTCCTACATTAGGTCTTTAATCCATTTTGAGTTTATTTTTGTGTATGGTGTTAGAGAATGTTCCAATTTCATTCTTTTACATGTAGCTGTCCAGTTTTCCCAGCACCACTTACTGAAGAGACTGTCTTTTCTCCATTGTATATTCTTGCCTCCTTTTCATAGGTTAATTGACCATTAGTATGTGGGTTAATTTCTGGGTTCTCTATTCTGTTCCATTGATCTATATGTCTGTTTTTGTACATGTATCATACTGTTTTGATTACTGTAGCTTTGCAGTATAGTCTGAAGTCAGGGGTGTGATTCCTCCAGCTCTGTTCTTTCTCCAGATTATTTTAGCTGTTGGGGTCTTTTGTGTTTCCATACAAATTTTTAAATTATTTGTTCTAGTTCTGTGAAAAATGCCATTGGTATTTTGATAGGGATTGCATTGAATCTGTAGTTTGCCTTCGGTAGTATGTTCATTTTATTTGAAAAGATACAATCATCCCAATGTTCATAGCAGCATTGTTTACAATTGCCAAGATATGGAAGCAAACTAAATGTCCATCAAGAGATGAATGCATAAAGAAGATGTGATATATATATCACAACATATGGTTTTATATATATATACACCATAACATCTTATGGAAAGACCCAAATGAACTTTTTGGTCAAATATATATATATATATACACACACACACACACACACACACACACACACACACACATACACATATATACACACACACACATATATACATGGAATATATGGAATATTACTCGGCCATAAAAAAGAATGAAAATTTACCATTTGCAACAACATGGATGGACTTGGAGGGCATTATACTAAGTGAAATAAGTCAGACAGAGAAAGACAAATACTGCAATGATATCGTTTACATGTGAAACCTAAAAAATACAACAAACTACTGAATATAACAAAAAAGAAATAGACTCAGATATAGAGAACAAACTAGTGGTTACCAGTGTGGAGAGGGAAAGGGAGGAGGGGCAATATAGGGTTAGGGGATTAAGAGGTACTATTATGTATAAAATAAGCTATAAGTGTATATTGTACAGCACAGAGAATATGGAGAATATAAGATGAGAGTAATCAAATCTTTATTACAAAAAAATATCCAAGACTATAGGACTCTTGCACAAATGAATAAAATAGAAATGTTTAAAAATTATCAAAACTTTACTTCCAACAACGAGCAAACACAAGATGCTTTTATCAGAAGTGTATTTTTTACATAAACAGTTTTAGAGCATAGTAACCCCTAAAAACACTACCCAGTTTATTTTAAGAAGCTATGGTAACTCTAATACCATAGCTGGACAAAGACAGTTCAGAAAAGGGTAACTCACTTTTGAGTATAATATGAAAATATTAAAGAAAATATGATGAAAAAATTTGTCAGGAGAGCAAATTACTAGTATTGTCTGATTAAATAAGTTTTTTCCCATTAAGAGATTCAAGGATAATTAAGTATTTAAATATATTAATATAGCAAAAGAGAAAATTTACATACATCTCCTATTGAAATAATTTATAATAAAATTCGACACCCATTCCCAAGAAACAAAATCCAAAACTAATATCTATGAGTATAATAGAAATTAAACCTTCTTTATCAAGAAAGATGCTTTCACTTCCAAAATAACAGCTGAATCACATTTTAGAATGAAAAACTAGAGGCATTTCTATTTAAATGAGAATTCTCACAATCCCTGCCATATTTAACACAGTTCTTTAAATTATGGCCAATGGAATAAAACAAGAATAAAAAATAAGAGAGATGACTGTTTGAAAGTAGATGACACAGTTATTGTCATTTATGGGTGATAGAATTATGTAGCTGGAGAAGCCAAGGGAATACACTGAAAAATTACTACACTGTTTAGTGAATCCAGAATAAAGTTTGGTCAAAGTAAACACATAAATAAAAAGTTATAGTTTTTCTACATACCAGTGATATAATGATATTAAAAAATACCATTCACAATAGCAACCCAAACATAAATGTCTAAGATAAAGTTCACAAGAAATGTGTAGAAATGTGATGAAAAAAGAATAAGGGCTGAAAATGGAAAATTGTGTCATGCTATTGAATTAAAATTAAAAAGAAATATAAAGTTATCAATTATCTCTATAGTACCTAGAAGTTTAATGGAATCCAAATCAAAATACCTGTGGAACTTTGGAGGGGGTAGTGCTTTATAAAATTATTATGAAATTCATCAGGAACTTCAGAATGCCAAGAACATTTTGAAAAATATAGAAGGATGAGGAGGGACTTGAAAGACTTGAGTAAGCAACAAGCAATGACGTACTTGTAACTTTGTATACAGTGGCCCCCACTTACCCGTGAGAATATGTCCCAAGACTCCCAGCGCGTGTCTGAAATCACTGTTAGTACCAAACCGTAAATATACTATGTTTTTTCCTATACCTACATACCTAGGATAAAGTTTAAGTTATAGATTAGGCACAGTAAGAGGTTCTTAACAATAATCAATAAAATAGAACAGTTATAACAATATACTGTAATGAGTTGTGTGAATGTGGTCTCTTTCTCTCTCAAAATATCTTGTACAAATTTAAATGCCTTGGGTTTCCCTGGTGGTGCAGTGGTTAAGAGTCCACCTGCCAATGCAGGGGACATGGTTTCAATCCCTGGTCAGGGAAGATCCCACATGCCACAGAGCAACTAAGCCCGTGAGCCAAACTACTGAGCCTGTGTGCCACAACTACTGAAGCCCGCGTGCCTAGAGCCCGTGCTCTGCAGCAAGAGAAGCCACGACCATGAGAAGCCCACACACGGCAACAAAGAGTAGCCCCCGCTTGCTGCGACTGGAGAAAGCCCGCACACAGCAAAAAAGACCCAATGCAACCAAAAATAAATAGATAAATAAATAAGTAAATTTATTTAAAAAAATTAAATGCCTTTTCCATCTTAACTAAGCACTTATCATGCACTGTGGCCATAACTTTTGCAGTCTGAGATGTGACAGCAAAACTAGCATGAATTCCTTTTTCCTCCTTCACAATTTCGTGATAGATTTGTTCTCACCGTAGATCTTATGAATCTTGTTTTTCATAAGAAAGAAAAAAAAAAGAAAAAAAAGTCTTTTTTCAGCAAACAGTTTTTTCTTTCCTTATTAAGTTGAGAACGTCCACCTTTTCACTTAAGGGAAGCACTTTATGGCTTCTCTCTGGAGTATCTGAATTGCCAGCACCACCACTGTTGCGCCATTATTAAGTAAAATAAGGGTTACTTGAACACAAACACCACGATACCAACATGGTTGATCTGATAATGGAGCTGGCTACTAAGTGACCGTTGGGTGGGAGGGATATGCCGGACAAAGGGATGATTCACATCCTGGGCAGGATGGAGAAAGACAGATTTCATCACGCTACTCGGAACAACATGCAACTGAAAACTTAATGAATTATTCATTTTTGGAATTTTTTTCTTTAATATTTTCAGACCACAGTTGACCGCAGGTAACTGAAACCGCGGAAAGCAAAACTGTGGATAAGGGGGCGCTACTGTATATTCAAAAGTCTGGTTTAATTGTAGGGGTAGACAGATAAATCAATGAAACAGTACAAAAAAACAGAAGCAGGCCCATATAAATATGAATTTCATATAAGATAAAGGTGACATTTCAAATCACTGGGGAAAAGATGAAGAATTCAGTAAGTCAAATTGGGTCAATTTGCTTACCATGTGAAAAGATAAAAGACCTTTGCAGCACAACAGGAACTAAAAAAATTTCAGATTGAGAAAATATTTTTTTTTTTGAGAAAATATTTAAATATGAAATCTGAAACCATAGAAAGATTTTAAGAAAATACATGAATATTTATTTGAGGTCAATGGTGTGCAAGTACTTTCTAAGAGTATATATAAAGGCATAGTCCATAAAATAAAAGACTGATAGATTTGACTACTACAAAGTGACAAAATTCTTTATATCAAAATGATCATAAACAAAACTAAATATTAGACCACAATCTGGAGGAAATTTTTTTGCAACAAAAGCATTTAGTATCATCATTATATGACTTACAAATCAATAATTAAATGACAAACATATAAGAGAAAATGTGCAAAGAAAATTAGCAGGAAATTTCAAAATGAGGGATCACAGTGGCCAATGAATGTAAGTTCAACCTCACTAGATTAAGGAGTTACCATTAAAAGAAATGATATATGCAGTGCATTTAGCTCAGTGCCAGGAACATTGAAAGTTCTAGATAAGTATTAATTCGTTGCAACATGATGATGATGATGAGATTAATGATGGTGGTAGTGGAGATGATTATGATGGAGATGATGATGTTTCTTTTTTTTTTGCTTTTTAAACATATTTATTGGAGTATAATTGCTTTACGATGGTGTGTTTGTTTCTGCTTTATAACAAAGTGAATCAGTTATACATATACATATGTCCCCATATCTCTTCCCTCTTGCATCTCTATCTCACCCCTCGAGGTGGTCACAAAGCACCGAGCTGATCTCCCTGTACTATGAGGCTGCTTCCCACTAGCTATCTATTTTATGTTTGGTAGTGTATATATGTCCATGCCACTCTCCCACTTTTTACCAGCTTATCCTTCCTCCTCCCTGTATCCTCAAGTCCATTCTTTAGTAGGTCTGTGTCTTTATTCCTGTCTTGCCCCTAGGTTCTTCATGACCATATTTTTAGATTCCATATATACGTGTTAGCATACAGTATTTATTTTTCTCTTCCTGACTTACTTCACTCTGTATGACAGTCTCTAGGTCCATCCACCTCACCACAAATAACTCAATTTTATTTCTTTTTATGGCTGAGTAATATTCCATTGTATATATGTGCCACATCTTCTTTACCCATTCATCTGTTGATGGACACTTAGGTTGCTTCCATGTCCTGGCTATTAAAAATAGAGCTGCAATGAACATTTTTGTACATGACTCTTTTTGAATTATGGTTTTCTCCGGGTATATGCCCAGTAGTGGGATTGATGGGTCATATGGTAGTTCTATTCTTAAGGACCCTCCATACTGTTCTCCATAGTGGCTGTATCAATTTACATTCCCACCAACAGTGCAAGAGGGTTCCCTTTTCTCCACACCCTCTCCAGCATTTATTGTTTGTGGATTTTTTGATAATGGCCATTCTGACGGGTGTGAGATGATATCTCATTGTAGTTTTGACTTGCATTTCTCTAATGATTAATGATGTTGAACATTCTTTCATGTGTTTGTTAGCAATCTGTATGTCTTCTTTTGAGAAATGTCTATTTAGGTCTTCTGCCCATTTCTAGATTGGGTTGTTTGTTTTTTTGATATTGAGCTGCATGAGCTGCTTATAAATTTTGGAGATTAATCCTTTGTCAGTTGTTTCATTTGCAAATATTTTCTCCCATTCTGAGGGTTGTCTTTTCGTCTTGTTTATGGTTTCCTTTGCTGTGAAAAAGCTTTGAAGTTTCATTAGGTCTCATTTGTTTATTTTTGTTTTTATTTCCACTTCTCTAGGAGGTGGGTCAAAAAGGATCTTGCTGTGATTTATGTCATAGAGTGTTCTGCCTATGTTTTCCTCTAAGAGTTTGATAGTGTCTGGCCTTACATTTAGATCTTTAACCCATTTTGAGTTTATTCTTGTGTATGGTGTTAGGGAGTGTTCTAATTTCATTCTTTTACATATAGCTGTCCAGTTTTCCCAGCACCACTTATTGAAGAGGCTGTCTTTTCTCCACTGTATATTCTTGCCTCCTTTATCAAAGGTAAGGTGACCATATGTTTGTGCGTTTATCTCTGGGCTTTCTATCCTGTTCCATTGATCTATATTTCAGTTTTTGTGCCAGTACCATACTGTCTTGATTACTGTCACTTTGTAGTATAGTCTGAAGTAAGGGAGCCTGATTCCTCCCACTCCATTTTTCTTTCTCAAGATTGTTTTGGCTATTCGGGGTCTTTTGTGTTTCCACACAAATTGTGAAATTTTTTGTTCTAGTTCTGTGAAAAATGCCAGTGGTAGTTTGATAGGGATTTCATTGAATCTGTAGATTGCTGTGGGTAGTATAGTCCTTTTCACAATGTTGATTCTTCCAATCCAAGAACATGGTATATCTCTCCATCTATTTGTAGATGATGTTTCTTTCAAATGATAGTACTGACAATTGGCATATCAAATAGTGGTATAGGGATTATTCTGTTGGTGAAATAATAAAATAATGCATTTCTAAAGTGTGATTTCACAATATATAACCAAAGTGTTGAAAAGAAAATCTCTTTTGACAAGTTATTCTCATCCATATGTTTATTCTAATGAAATCTAATGAAATTCATTTCAAGGACTTATTTCCAGGATGTCCATTACAGTATTGATTATAACAGTTATCATAAAATTGGGTACAACAGATGATTGGTTAAAGTACTGGACATCTACACAGTAGAAAATTATGTGGTGGTTAACAGTCACATTGTAGAAAATAATTTACTAGCATGAACATAGTCCCAGTATGTTAGGTGAAATGGATATTACAGTTAAAGCATATATATACATACCCAGAAGAAACCTGAACATGCATTTAGAAGTTATCAGCATTTATGTCTGAATGGAGGGGTCATGGGTGATTTTTATTTTCTTGTGTGAGTGTGTGTTTCAACATTTTCTATAATGAGCAGGTAGTAATTTTGTAAGCAGAAAGATAGAAACCCCGCTGATAAACAATTATCTTTCAATTTTCAGAAGAAGACTCTTGGGAATTTGGGAGCTGAAATTTGGGGCAAATATTTAGGATTTGCTATGTAATCTCCCCACTGTGGCAGTCCTTAATTAACAGAGGTGAGGCTCACTGGGAAGAATGGCTGGAGCCATGCAGCTGCCAGGGGCTAAAGACATTCAGGAAGCTTAATCAGTCTGGGATACGTGAGGTGCTTCAAGGTGGAGAAGCCCAATTCATCCCTCCTTATTGGCATTGTGTCAATAGGAAGAGAGGCATTTAGCTGTGTAAACACAGGGCCTGAGTGACCAATAGATCAGGAATTAAATATAGACCCATAGACTAGAGTTAGAAAACTCTCTGGGGAGAATCTGGTGCAGCTCCCCAAATCTGCAGGAGTCCTCACAGCATTTGTGCTACCCTCCGTGGCTGGCAGACCTACCATCCCTGCCATCCCAGTGATCTGCTCCTGGATGGGAGGCATGGAGCCTGACAAATCCCTCTCTGCAAGGAGTGTTGCTACTGCAGGGGGCAAGGAAGGTGCAAGGAGATGTTTGTAGGAAATGATTCTCTTTGAAAGCTGTCCAGAGAGTTGACGCCCAAGATAGTTGCCTGTGGGACTGAACATGTGCGTCTCGGGTAACAGGGTAAGGAAAACCCTGGAAGGTGCCACCTGCACAACTACCCATTTGCTCCTACCTACCTTAGTTTAGGTCAACAAACAGAACAGCCACTGTGCTCCAGACCTTGTTCTGAGCCTGGGCACACCCAGCCCCTGCTTCCCGACTCCAGTTCTGCTGGGCTTCATTCTCTGGCTTAAAGTCTTCAAGTAACTTACCTTTGCCTCTATGATAAAAGTCCTACAAAGCCCCTCATTATTCTTTCAGGCTCTCTGATTTTTCCTCTACCGTCTCCTTCTCCCCACAGACAATTAATTTTTCACTTCTTTAACACCTGCTCACACTTCCTTCGGGAAGCCTTCTGTGTTTTCTTAAGACTTGATGGTCTCCCTACCACATGTCATAGCACTTTACCCATGATCTAAACCCAAGGTTTTGCTTATTGTTTCTCTAGTTGTGTCTTTGTTTAGGCCACTCAGTCCTGGGATGTTGTGTCTATCTTGGCTGGTACCTAGTATGGTTCACAGCCTATTGTAGGTACTCAATTTATTGAACAAACAATTTCATAAATGATTGAACTTAAAATGAGGAAGATTCAGCCTCTCTTTGCAAGAAGCTTAGAGGGGAGAAAGAGTTGTGAAAGTGTGATAGGGATGGCCTCAAATGGATGTTCATTCAAGGGATGTTCGTCGGAGAGGAGAGATGATTGATTAACTCGGTATGAGAGCAGATGATTCTGGATCATTTCTCAGACAGGAGGAACCTAGTGATCAGGTCCCTGGAGGGATGACTAGAGCATGTTCTGGTAACATGGCCCAGTGTGGAGGGCCCGGGAGTCAGAACACACTTGGCAGGAGTGAGTTCTGGAGCATGTCACTGCTATTTCAGACTGAGCTCGCAATTGTGTGTCTGGCCCCGGGTACCGTGAAGCCATGGTGGGTCCAACCCCTCCAGCCCCCCACCCCCACCCCCGTGCCTGCACCCTTGGTGCCCTGGTGGTCTCTTTCAAGGCCTCTTGACAGTCAGGCCTGAGGATGCGGGCTGAACTTGGGCAGCCGGGGAGGGAGGGGAGGGCTGGCCTTACCCACCAGCAGCACCATATGCCCATGCCTTGGCCTATTCTAGTCATGTCCCTGGGCTGCCCAGCTGTCACTGTCATAATTACTGCAGCCACGGCTGGGGGAAGTGTGTGGTTGTGGGCACCCTTTGGTCTCCTTAGAACTTTACTACTGTTGTTATAGCTCAGGACAAGGCCTGCCTTCTGTTAGTCTCTTGAAAATGGCTGTAATTCCCATCCATCATGGGGGTGAGCCAGCTGCTTCAGGGGCAGCTGTCAGGGAGAGGGCTCTGCATGCTTCTGACATGCTGGCCCTGACCTTGGGGAGATGGCCGTTCCAAGCCAAGTGCCTTTCTTGGGACAGCATTTGGGCCATCTCTTTTTTCTTAACCTGGGAGCTGATCTCTTTGTACTTTATGCTGTGCCCCTGACCTGCTTGTCCATTGCCTTACGTCTGCCCTGGACCATGAACTTCCCAAGTGAAGGGATACTATATAGGTCACAGGCAATCTTCTGCTATGAAAGGCTTTATCTTAGATTTTAAAATATCTTTCCTTCCAACATTATAAAAGGAATATCCAATGATAATTTCAATAAAAATAGATAATATTTATTGGCTGTTTATTATGTTCCAGGCATTATACTTATAACTTTAAAGGATCTTTTAATTTCTTACTTTGAACAGCACCATGAGATAAGCATATGTTTCCATTTTACATGTAAGGAATCCTGTCCAGAGAGGTTACATAACTAGTCCAGTGTCACACAGCTAATGAGTTGGGGGCTGGGATTCAAGACTAGAGGAGTCTGCTTTTCTGGTCCAAGTATGTGCCTTAATTAAGGAAATTTGGAAAACAAAAAAGGGGAAAAAACCCACCAATTTCACTTCCCAAACACACTCATTATGATCTTGATATATTTCCTTTCATGATTTTTTTCTGTTCGTTATTTATACATAATTGTGATTATATTTGTGTAATCAATTCTTTTAGAATTAATGTTATCACATAAACATTTTCTCATGATTGTATCATATCCATTTTGTGGGCTTACTATCTTTCATTGTTCCTTTTTTGTTGCTCATTTGGTTGTATCCAATTTTTCCCTAGTGTAATGAACAAAGTAACATTTGTGTGTGTGTGTTTGTGTGGCTCTGCAGATTGTGTTACTTACTGGATACTTGGTTTCTTGTTAAAGTTTTTACAGACAGTATATAATTTATCTTTGAGTAGCCCTGTGAGGTAAGGAAATATTAACTCCCCCATCATACAGATCAAGAAACAAAGGTTTAGACAGTTAAATAAATCACCCAAGGTTACACAGCTGGCAAGGGGTAATGCCAGGATTGAAATGGATGTCAGTTTGACAAAAGCAATGCTTTTGGCCATTAGTCTGTACTTTGACTATAAAGCTTTTCCCCATATTATGTTTTTCCTTTTATTCTTGGCTATACTCCCATAAGTGGAATGATGGAGTCAAAGGGGGTAACTATTTTTTAAATGAGTGAGAGGAATTTACATTCTGTTTCTGTTGTGTCTCTCCCTTGCCAGCACTGAGCACGATCATTGAATCTGTTGGTAGGCTTATTAGTAACCCCAGTCCTTAATGATTTGTGACACCCAAGTTTACTTCTTGTTCATGCTCATGTCCACCCTGTGTCAGCTGGGCTGTGCTCCAGGTGTCCTCACCCTGGGACGACTGAGCAGTCACCGTCTGGAATGTGGCTTGGTCACTGATACAGATGGAGAGAGAGCTCTGGGCATCTCCCACTCAGTGAGCTGGCTCACAAGCAACCAATGTCTCCTCTGCTTATAGCTTATTGGCTCAAACCAGTTACACGGACCCACCCACATGGAGCCAAGAAATGCAGATCTTCATCTGTCCTAGAGGGAGAGAGGGCTGAGAATATCTGATGAAGGCCCTAATGATGAAATAAATAAATGATGAAATAAAACTTTCTCACTTGATAGTTGACAATGAGACAGGCTGGGACCTGGGACCTGGGACCCTTTGCTGCAGTGCTTGCACCTGGACAAACGTCTCCCTGAGCAACAAAATACAAAGAAACTATAAGGAACTAAAAATAACTGTGTGCACAGTGCAGTTGGGGCAAATTATGGACAACAAGATACAAAAAGACAAATAAAACTCAACCGCCATTTCCGAAGAGCCGGGAGCAAAAGCAGGGTACTACGCATGCCCTCACCACCACCAAAAGCGGGGGAGGCAAACCACCTAAGCCCCTCCTCTGGCCCGACTGCTGGATACACCCCTACCCTCAGCCCATATAAGGAACAAGCTCACCACCCTCAGGGGGTGAGTGAGCAAGGGGTACTGTTACTTGTTTTCACTCCCCCCTGCTGCAGCAGGGGCCCCATAAGGCCCTGCCTGAATTTCTTGTCTGGCCTCTTATCAATTTCTGTTGGTTGGGGAAGGCCAAGAACCCTAGTCGGTATCAACAACAGTAACACGTTGTTTTGTTTGCCATTATTTTTCTTGGTAAGTCTTAGTATTTACGAATATATTCTTGGCTGGTTGGACCTCCTTTTTTGTAGCTTGTTTGTCCCGTTCAAAGACCATTTATCTGCGATATCTGAATGCATTTCACAAATGGTTTCCTGATGGGGCAAAGCCCTTAAATGAGTGAGTGAAAACACGTGGTGTCTCAAAAGCCAATTTCCCTCAGATATTTTTGAACCTTTATATGTAAATTACCCTATTCATGGATTCCTGTTTCCCCAAAGAAGTGGCCCAGAATTTACATTAATTTCAAGTTGAGTTAATTTATGTTAAATTCAGCTTTTCAGTTAATCCATGAAAATGAAGGGAGTTTTCTGAGTTTCTAGGGTTTTCAGCATCTGGGTTTTAACTCTCTGGTCTACTCTTGGGCTCCTTCTCCTCCCTGGTCACACATAACCTACAGGGCACCTGACTCTGGTATCCATTCTCCAACCATATTGATCCTTGAGTCCACCTTCTCCCTGCCATTCCCACTCCTCTGTCCCCAGGTTAGGGGGACACATAAACAATTGAAATAGCTTCCTAGCTGTATTGTAGAGGCCATTCTAACTATACCATCCTTCTCCACAAAACCCTTCACAGTGAGTCCCCTTTCCCAGTGGGCCCATTTACCATGGTCATACACAGCAGATTTTTAGGTGGGACACAAATGAACAGTTTTATAGTCATAAATAAATCTTCACATGTATTAGAAACGTAATTACCTAACAGAGTCAACTTGTGCATTGGCACACATTATTGCTTATGATAAGGCTATGAGTTAGGTAAAACATTCTCTGACGTAAATCGTACCAGTGTTTTCTTAGGTCAGTCTCCCAAGGCAATAGAAATAAAAGCAAAAGTGAACAAATGGGACCTAATCAAACTTAGAAGCTTTTGCACAGTAAATGAAACCATAAACAAAAAGAAAAGTCAACCTACCGACTGGGAGAAAATATTTGCAAATGATATGACTGACAAGGGCTTAATTTCCAAAATATATAAACAGTTCATACAACTCAATAACAAAAAACCAAACAACCCAATTGAAAAATGGGGAGAAGACCTAAATAGATATTTCTTCAAAGAAGACATATGGACGGCCAACAGGCACATGAAAAGATGCTCAACATCACTAATTATTAGAGAAATTCAAATCAAAACTACAATGAGGTACCACCTCACACCGGTCAGAATGGCCATCATTAAAAAGTCAACAAATGCTGGAGAGAGTGTGGAGAAAAGGGAGCCCTCCTACACTGTTGGTAGGAATGTAAATTGGTGCAGCCACTGTGGAAAACAGTATGGAGGTTCCTCAAAAACCTAAGAATAGAACTGACATATAATCCTGCAATCCCACTCCTGGGCATATATCTGGAGAAAACTATAATTCGAAAAGATAAGGTTATAAGTAAAAGTGAGTAAGATGTAAAAATTTGAAGGAAACTGTTGACTTGGTAACATTATAGGGAGTACATGGTTTTGTCAAAGACAATGAGAGGGCATATAAATGACAGAAGTTTGGGAAAGACTGTTCTACAATCTAACATCAAAACTTTATGGTGTCCATGAACCAGCCCCAACTTAGCTCCTGCCCCTCCCCCCCCCATATCCTATTCCTAGAATATAGAAATACTGATCATCCCTCGTGGCTCCTTGGCCATAAAGCCTTCCCCCTTTCTTCCTGGCAAAGGTAGAATTCTGTTTGTCCTTTTTGTGGTCCTCGCTCATATTTTTACCTGCATTTTCCTTAATTATTCAATGTCTTACTTTCCCCTCTAGATATTTATTTGGAACCACAGCCTGGGCTTTCTTTCAGTGGCCAGCATTAGCCTACAGAAAGCATTTTACAACTTGGAAAGTTTCTGGATAGCTGTGTTCTAATGGCTTCTCACAACAGCCCCTTCAGCTTGTTCATCTCCATTGTACAGAGGAATTCATCGAGGCTCAGACATTGTGAAATGCCGTCAAGCTGATTGTTGCCAGGATTCAGACTCAGGAATATGACCTAGCAACCATGCTTTCCCCACCCTATCACACGGTGCTACTGCTCCCCTACAGAGCCTAGCGCAGTGCCTGCATAGAGTAGGTGCTCAATAAAGGTTTGTGGAGTGAAGGAACTATTGGTACATTCTTATTTCTGTGACTTTTGTTCAGTTTATACGTGAACACATTTCCTACCACATTTCTTTACTCAACACAATACTTCTTTCCTCCTGCCTAAGTACTTGAGTGATACTTTGGAGACAAGGGCATCTCCCTCAAAGTAAGGATGGCTCGATTGGAAATGCAGGTGGAAGAAGAAGAACCCTTGAAAAACAATATTCTGAACTATGGTCTGAGAACTCCTTGAATGGGTTCAGCTATGTCCTCCGAGGTACCCAGGAGCACCTTTCATACTTATGCGGAAGACAGAATGTTGAAGAATTAACCAGTGCTTTAAATGTGACTATTATTACCACAGATGCCTTCCGAACCAGCAGAGGCATGCCAAAAGGCTTAGAATCAGTGAGTCAGGGCACAGGTATTGGGGCAACAATGATGTAGTAGAGAGAGCAGGAGATGCAGGTGAGCTGGGTTCTGCTCTGGTCCTTGCTACTCACTCCCGTGAACGCTGGCATAAGTAATCCAGCTGGGATGTGCTTGGCTTGATAAAGGAAGGAAAGGGACTATATACCCATAGCCTAGGCAGCAGGCACCACAGGGGCTGGAGGAGTGTGACATGGCTTGGATTCTGAGGGGGATTCATGGGGCCAGATTAGTAGGTTTCATAAGGGAGAGTTCTTTCTATATTGGACCACTCAGGCATGCCAAATTGCCTCTCCTTGACAAAGACCCCAGGAGTAAATGAGGTTGAGAGGCCAGAATATTCATGGAAAGCTGTGATAGAAAGGATTAAAAAATTCAGACAAGTAGCAATGTTAAATGTGTGGACCATGAAAAACTGATAAACCCTCCAGGGAATTATGTTCCAGGGGAAGACCCAGAAGGCACTCACGTTTTCAAAGCCACCAGGAAGGTGCTGGTGGGAAGGGCACCAGCATCCCTAAAGAGTTTGGTGGTGGCATGTCTCTGTTGGCCAGGGCTGACTTTAGGAGAGCTGTTAGAGGTCTAGGTTCATAACAGCAATGGAGATGTAGGACCCCTCAAAACAACAGAGGCCAGGTGGCCCTGTTTAACCACCAGAAGTCAGGTAGGTGTGATTATGTTGATGAGTACCCATGATGGTGGGACAGCCGGGTTGGCCTGCCCCACAGAGAGATACGGAGATGGTTAATAGTACAAAGGTGTCCCTCGGAGCAGCCAGCATGGGTACTACTCAGCAGTGGTACTCAGTTTTTCTTGATTTCAAAAGAAATCAAGAATGATTGATCAAGAGGCTGAAAGAAATTACCCCAACAAAATGACAGAATACCATGCCCGGTTTTTGGACCTGAGTGATTTTTTGAACCTGGTACCCTTGGACTGAAGAGAAGACAATACATTGCTGTCCACCAGAAACTAACACAACATTGTAAATCAACTATACTTCAATAAAATAAATTTTTTAAAAAAGAGAGAAGACAATACACCCAGGAGGAAAGACCCTGCAGCCCTATGGTAAATGTACATGGTTATGAGTCCCCAGTCCTTTCCCAAAGAGAAGAGTAGTCATATACTCGGGTAACTAAGTCCTGGGAAAAGGGAAATAGCCAAACATTTCAAGGAATATTGGGCTCAGGGTCTGAGATTACATCCTGTTTGTGGTGTTATCATGGCCCCTCTAGATGCATGGGGGTACAATGGGACTAGGTAATAAATGGAGTCGTGGTCAAAGGCCACACACCTAGGGGTTGTTCGCCTGGTACATGAATAGACGGACTTGGTATCTGGCACAACTCCCATAGTGGGCCCTAGGACTACAGACTACGAGCTATTATAGTGGGGAAAACAGCATTATTCTGGGGAGAAGAATATAGTTAAAATTAGTTCCACTCTTAAAAATCTAAAGAATGTTGCAAGGGTGGTAGTTTGCATCCTATCCCTATCCAGTTCACCAGCGTAGTCCCTGTTAAAACCAGGTGGATCTTGAAAAATGTCAGTGACAACCACAAAGTCAACCATGTAGTGACCCTGACCACAGTGGCCATGCCAGATGCAGTCTTTTTTCTATGATGCAGGTTACCATGGCCTCAAGTTCATGGTGGGAAGCATTGATTTGGCAAATTTGTTCTTTTTTCTAATCCCTATTGGAAATGATCAGAAATAGTTTGCATTCACATGGAACAGACAACAGTATAATTTATAGTTTTACCCCAGGAAGATGTTAACTTTCCTACCCTGTGTTATAATATGGTCCAAAGTAGTGTGCTCCATGTGGGGCAGAATATAACAGCACAATATCGCATTGATTCATCATATCGAGAACAAGCTAATTGGACCAAATGAGCAAGATGTATCTAGCATGTTTGTGGCCTTGCTAAGACATATGTGTTCCAGAGGTTGGGAGAGAGACCCTATGAAGATTTGGGAGATGGCCACATCAGTAAAAATTTCAGGGGTTCCATAGTCAGGGTAATGTCACAACAGTCTATCCAAAGTAAGGGAGAAATGATCACATCTTGCATCTCCCATGATGATAAACGAAGCACAATGTCTGGTAGGCTTTTGGGGTTCAGTAGGCAGAAAAGCCTGCACCTGGGAATACTGCTCTGACCCCTATACCAGGTGGCACGAAAGGCTGTCAGATTTAAATGGAACCTAGAACAAGGAAGGACTCTACTGCAGGTCCTGGCTCCACTGCAAGCAGCCCTGCCCTTTGGGCTATAAAACCTAGTAGACCCAGTGGTATTGGAGTGCTCCAAACCATGCCATGTGGAGTTTATGAAAAGCTCCAGTGAAAGAATCACAAGTGCCCCCTAGCGTTCTGGGTCAAGGCCATGCCATCTGCCCAGGAGAATTATATTCCATCTGAAAAACTACTCCTGATTGTGCTATGCGCACAGTTAAAGAGGAAGCACCTGACCACGGGGCACCAGACAGCCATGTGGCCAGAGCTGCCCCTCGTGAGCTCATCTGTTAGACTCACGAGCTCATAAAGCTAGTCACACCCAGAAAGAAACCATCACAAAGTGGAAATGGTACACTGGGATCAAGTCCAAACAGGACCAGAGAACACAAGTAATTAGCATGAGAAGGTAGTTCAGACCCACACTGCATCCTCCACTGTTGTATCAGTACCTCTCCCTCATTTTGCTCCTCTGGCTGTATAGGGATCCCCTATGACCAGCTGATGGAGGATAAAGAACCTGAGATTGGCTCATGGACAGGTTGGCTCTGCAAGGGGGTGCAGGCTGAAAACTGATGGCAGCCACACTACAGTGCCTCTCAGGGATGGATGACCTTGAAAGACAGTGATGGGGGAACAGCTTCCCAAAAGGCAGAGCTTCAGGCAATGCTGGTCACTACCAGAGAACACACTATACAGCAAAGAAAGTGTGGGATTAGGTTCATGCTGATGGTATCCACTGGCCATGCCATGTACTGTCCCATCCAGAAATTGCTAGCCTAATAGAGTGTTGGAATAGCTTATAAAAGGCACGGCTAAGGCACCAATTCAGAGGTGATAACTTATGAGGATGGGGCTCCAACCACCCTCCAGGATGAGAAATACATTTTGACTTAAAGATGTTTATTGGATGTTTTGTCCTCATATACGATTATATTTACTCCACAGATAAAAAAATCCATGTACCTAGGAACCAAGGTGGTAACATGGGTGTCCAGCTACCATCACTCCCATGAGCCCCCTTAGGGAATTTGTGCTTCCTGTCTGTGCAGCTCTGGGTTCTGCAGGTTTAGAGGTCCTGGTTTCCAGAGAGGAAACACAGCTGAGTCCCTCAGTGGAGAGGGGAAGAAAAGCAAAGAGGGAGAGAGACCAGGAAAGGGCCTTTTAAGAGGACATGGAGGCAGCCTGGGCAGTGGCTGGAAGGCGACCACACAGGAAAATGTACTGACAGTTTATACCTGACATTCTGGCCAATTGTGGATGAGATCGGGTCCTTAATGGGATGGGTAGGGCCAGGGATTTTTGAGTTATTGTTGGGGGGTCGCCCACACGGCTGTACCCACGCTTCTGTCCTCAGCACCTTGTAAAGTGTAGATTTTTCTACTGGACCAGCTGGACTGTGCCAGGACTATATTTACGCATGTTCTGAAGGTTCTGAGTTTGACTAATTGATTACGCTTAGCAGAGCAACACTGCGGCTTTGGCCTGTAAGAAATTCACTTAAGACTGTATCCGCTCAGTGCGGCTCAGCGTTCACCCACCTCAGGAAAGTCTGCTCTTTTAATTAGCGGTGTGCACGAATAGATCTGGTGTGTGGATGCAGTTAATAACAGAACCGGTTCAGACTACAGGGTGAGACTTCTATAACGGGCTTAAAATATGGAACGTTGCCACTAAAGACCTTCCCAGATCTTGGCCCTGTGGAAGGAGATTGGGCTGTGTTCACCATGTGTGGTGATGCATAAATATTAGCCTTAAATAACTGCGAATACCTTGTTTCCTAAAAAGATTAGTGGCTCTTCCCTGTGTGATAAATTGTGTGAGTTACAGTGCAGACCTGTCTTCCCAGTGTATCATCCCAGAGCCCTTTAAATAACCAAGTCCGTATTACGCTCAGCAGATTGTGGGGAACACTTGGCCAAGCTGTAGGCAGAAAAGTGTAATTTGGGTTCATTCTTCTGTTTCCACCCTTTCTCTCATACCTTCATTTCACTCTCACCTTGATCTTTTTCTCTAATTCAATTTCCCCCTACCTCTTCCTCCTCCTTTCCCTCCATCTCTGTCTGCATCTCTGACTGTTTTATCCTCGTTTTCATAGAATAATAATAGCTAACTTTTATGAGTTGTACCAGACACTTACCAAGTTAGTTCTAAGGCCTTTACCTCTACTGTCTCATTTACTTCTAACAACAACCTTGAGAGGCAGGCCCTTTGACTGTACTCATGATGGAGCTGAGATAACTGAGGCACAGAGAGGTTAAGGAACTTGCTCAAGGTCACACAGCCAACAAGGGAGAGGAGCCAGGACTTGCAGTCAGGCCTGTTTGACCTCCGAGCCAGTGCTCTTAGCCTCTGTGGGCCCTGCTGCTGCCCTGTAGGAACCTGTCAGGGCCCCAAACAGAGGGGGTGCCATGCTTCTTTCTCCTGGCAGCTCTGCTAAAGCACCCTTCGTGGTAGGGAATGAACGAGCTGCTTCATTCTGAAGGCACATTTCAGGGATGCACTGAGATATCCAGGCTCCCTGAATGAAGTGGCAGGGTCACAGGTGCCATACCCTCCCCCTCCCCACAGGCATCGGAAGGGGAGGAATCAGCACCAAGGGAGGCGCCGTACCTTGTGGTCAGCGCAGAGTCCTCCCCTCTCTCCTCTCTATCTGCATTAACTGGTTTTCTTGGGGCTTGAGTAACAGACGGACAAAAACCTGACTGTTTGATGGCCTGGGTGCACCCAGTGAGAAAGGACCACACGCTTGGTCTTAAAGAGATATGTCATTGAGCCTTCAACACGTTGGGCCCAGCCCTTTCCCACTGAGCATAATCTAAAGTGATGAGGGAAATTTTGTCATGATTGTTTTTTCTTTTTTAAAATCAACTTTTTAAAAATAAATTTACATAAAATAAAATGCACAGATTTCAGGTGGACAATTTGACGAGTTTTGAGCAGTGTACTTATTCATGTAGCCAACCCCCTTTCCAGATTTAGACCATTTCTGTTCCCTGGGAAGTTCTCACCAACCCTGCTGTAAGTCAGCCTCCACTGTAAGTCAGTCCAAGGCAACAAGTGACACGATTTCTGTCACCATAGCTTCCTTTGTTGGCAATAGGACCTCCTATAAAAAAAAATCATACAAATATTTTTGAGATTCTCCCATGTTGTTGCATATATCAGCAACATGGGGGAACAACGTGATGGGAATAATGCCGCCATGAACATTTGGGCAAGTCTTTTTTGTAAACAATTTTTATTTTTATTTTTTGCTGTACGCGGGCCTCTCACTGTTGTGGCGTCTCCCGTTGCGGAGCACAGGCTCTGGACGCGCAGGCTCAGCGGCCATGGCTCACGGGCCCAGCCGCTCCGCGGCATGTGGGATCTTCCCGAACCGGGGCACGAACCCGTGTCCCCTGCATCGGCAGGCGGACTCTCAACCACTGCGCCACCAGGGAAGCCCTGTAAACAATTTTTAAAAATAAATAGCTAGGAGTGGAATTTCCTGGGTCAAATTGTAAGTGTTAGATTAGCTTTATAGCTGTTTTCCAGAGTGTTCCATTTTCCATTCCCCTCAGCAATACGTAAGACCTCTAGTTGCTCCACATCCTTGTCTGCATTTGGGGTTGTCAATTTTCAATTTTTGGCACGATGCTAGGTATGAGATGATATCTCATTGTGGTTTTAATTTGCATTTCACTGTAGAGCATCTTTTTCATGCGCCTATCATTTCCTCCTGTTTTGTGTGTGTGTGTGTGTGTGTGTGTGTGTGTGTGTGTGTGTGTGAAGTATCCATTCAAGTTTTTTTTTGCCCACTGTGTACCTTGGGTTGTTTGTTTTTTTATTATTGATTTGTAGGCATTCTTTACATATTCTGCAACCAAGTCCTTTGTCCCATACACGTGCCCCGCATACTTTCCCTGAGGCTCTGGCTTGCCTTTCTGTTTTCTTAATGGTGTTTTGGGGGAGGGAAACTTTGAGAGCTGTTCCCACAGCATAAATATTGAGAACTTTAGTAACTAGCATGAATGTCTGGGGTGACATCCACTTATTCTAATAGGGCCCCAGGGCTGAGTGGACTAAACGTGACCAAGGTCAGCAGCAGCAGGCTGGTGATTCTTCAGGGCAGGGAAGACAGCCTCCTAGTGAATCACAGATTTCAAGAAAGCTGGGCAGGGAATGGTTCAACTTTACAAGAGACTAGAGTTACAGTGTGAGCTGGTGAAAAGTTAACAGTCAAGATAGTCTGCCATTAATCTCAATGGAACCTCACCACTTCCCTCAAATACAAGGCTTGGGGGTGCTAGTTTTCATAAACCTCTCTCTTTAACATTCAGCAGCTAGGTGCATTACAAACATTTCACTAAATCCTTTCAACAGGGATTGAGCTGAGTCACAGCAAAATGGAGTATTTGCCCAGGATCCCACAAAGTAGCAAGTGGTGGGGCTGGGATTGAGGCCACGGCTATTTTGCTCTGGGGTCCCACTCTTTCTACCATCTGCCCTGCCTCCCCACTTCCATGCCCTAAGTGTGCTCTCTGCATCTCTACAGAACAATTTAAATCCCTCTCCCTCCATCCTATCTTGCAAATAATTGTCATAATTCCATTCAGTCATCTTTTCCTTCCAAGTTCAACGTTCTTAGTACCTTAAACCAAGCCTGGAAGACTCACTTTCCAGAGACCTCGTTCTTGTCACAGTTCTTCTCTGGTCCAGCTCGTTTCTCTGCAAGGTGCCCAGAGGTGAGCACAATATGCTGGGATGCTCTTTCTGCACACGGCAACGTGGGATTGGTTACAGGACTGTTGTGCGGCCCCCAGGAAGAGGCACAGAACACATCGCTTTCTGAGCTAGTACCCAAGTCATTTTGTTGACCAGTTATCCACTGAGAATCCACTCTTGGCAAATGAAAGGCCAGAGGCCACAGGCTGAGCAGTGGGCATGGCAGAGAGCGCCTCTGTCCCCCCACCTCCCAGCTTCTCTTAGTGGCTCACACAGAGGACATAAAATAAACAACTAATTGAAATGAACGTAAGTTGTGTAAGTCTCTCTTAAGTAAGTAAAGGAATATGATACAGAGAAAGGAGGGAGGAGCACTGCATGAAACAGAGTGATCAGAGAAAGTAGCATCTCAACTCTCAGACCCAAAGCCTGAGAGTTCTGTAGGGTGGGAGCAGAGCGTTGCAGACAGAAGAGCTCCATTTGGAACCCAGTGGGTTAGAAATGCCCACTGGTCATCAAGAGTAGACATCACTGAAGCTTCAAGCTGTGTACACCAAGAAGGTCTGGGCTGGGGGTTTCAGTTGAGGAGTCCTCAGCCCAGAGCTGGTGTTGCGTGTCCTGGGACACTCAAGAGGTTGTCGTGGCATTGCTATAGCAGCAAGAGATGCACCCAGCCAAGTGCCGAGTGCTCAGAAGAAGAATGCTGTGCTGGGTCCGTGCATTTATGTCTGTAGCCCCGGAGAGGGACTTATTTCTCCAGCAGTCTCCTTGGGCCAGTCTTGCACCTGCATTCCCCCTACCCAGACCTTCCGCAGTTGCATGCCCACTCTTAGTCAAAACTTTTCTGAGGAACGGGAGATAGAATTCCAGAGACTTCATTTGTTTTCATCCTCAAAGGAAGAGGCAACCAAGGTCTTATCCCTTCAGTGGTCACTTGTCTGAGCTGGATGCTTGTGGGTGGACAGAGGACCGAGATGCTTTCCCTCCGACCCTCACTCCTCCTTTGCTTTGCTAAAGCCCCTCACCTACCTTTCCTTCCCACTTCTCTCCAAGCGCATCTTGATGAAGAGCTTTCTGGGTGAGAGCCCAGTGTCAGATTCCCTTGATCTGAAAACTCCTCTCCCTGTCTTTGCACTTCGGAGTTTCTGAGGTTCCATTATACACAGACTCTGCCCACCACTTTCATTAATAAGATGTGAGAGGTTTTCATCAGCAGGTAGAAGGAGAGAGCTAAACATGAAGCAGGCAAATCAGTTACATTGTTCCCAACATCATAAGGAAATCAGCACAAGAGCCAGAAGCACATGCAAATGATGAAGAGAGGGAACGCGGTAACTGTGGTGGACCCCTCGGATACCTCCACACCTAACACACGGTCAGGACCTGCTCAAGGTGGGTCTCCCGGTAACTTTCTCTCTTCACATGGATCCTGACTATCTGGACTTGGAAACAAATGCTTTAACCTTGAAAGATTAAAATATTTTCATGCAATCAGTAAATTCTGTTATTAAATGTTAGAACGGCTAAATTAAATGATAAGAATAATTAGTGTTTTGAAATTCTGAACATCTTCTAATTAGACCAGCCTTTAAAAAATATTCCAAGTTAAGGCACATTAGAATGTATTCCACAACATGGAGACAGCCTGACAAAGAAACATTATTCTTAGATTTACAATTAATTACCCTTATGTCTATACCTTGCATTCAATTTGCATATCTTAAAAGTGCTGTAAATTTCACAGGACTCCTTGTTATTTAAGATCGGACAGCTTAGAAAAAGTTTCTTCAGTGGTAACTTTCTCTTGATTATGCAGTTGTGAGGTCGGTAAAGCTGGCTCTCTTTTGCTCTCCAGTGTTATGATTTTCCTTTTGTGTGTGTGTTTTTCATTATTTAGCTCCTTGTTCCTTTCTGCCCTCTCATTTAGTATTCCCTAAAGAACCACCCGAGAGAGAAGCCGGCTGGAAGACTAAGTGAGTGGTCAGAGTCGGAGATGTTATCTTCTCCCCACTGCGCATTGGGACCGGGTGTCTGACATGTTCTATACATCTTTCCAGTGCCAACCTCATTAAACAAATACAACTTGATGTATAGCTCTCAAGAAATGACATTTCATGCAACAGATTCATTCTTGCCCCGATGGGTGTGCCCTGCCCCTTCGCTTGTCCCCCCCATCTCGCCCTCTTCCCCTCCTTTCCTAGCCCCTCACCCACAAAGTGAGCTGGTGCCTTGTTGCAATTTCATGTGGTCACCACTAATGCCATAACCTTTCATTTGACTGAGTTTTTATGCTCACTGTTAATGTTATATTTTAAAGAGACTGCACTGGGTTTCCTAAGTTCTGCATAAGGAGCCATTAGCACCCTATAACATAGTCTGTATTTTTGTGGAAGGCCATGAAATACGTTTACCTTGAGCGACACGCAAGCTGCACAGGCTTTAATCCACACCTACCTGCTGTCACGTGTTGTGCTTTCAGAGGTGACCCCGTATAAAAGCGCTTTATGAGGGGTTCCATCCATGAGGGACTGTTCCAGCCTCCAAGGGGAGGCACACAGATGACTTTGCAGAACTGTAAATATCAATTGGAGCCTGTTACAAATAATTTAAAAGGGTTTGAAAAAGAAATAAACGTTTCAACAAAAAGCAACCAGTCCTTGAGTAAGACCAATTTTTTGTTCGTTTTGCAGAAAAAGTCACAAACAGAACTGCTGGGTGAAATTTTGAGTTGCTTTTTTGGTTGTTCTGTTTTGTTTTTCTTCCAATGGATTTTGTTGCAATCATTTGCCAAACCTAGGATAATATTCCACTTTGAAACTGAGTAAATTGTATCACAGATGAGTATGTGGTGCCAGGCAAGTATGGATTTTGTCTCAGGAGGGTTTGGTTAGAAAATTGAAACATGGTGTGTCAGAGCCCCATCCTTGGGCTTATGGAGAAAGGAGGAGAAAAAAGGCCGCCTCCACTTTTAATTTTATTTTAAGCATGACCAGGTAATTTTCCGTGATTTCCTCTTCTCACTTATGGATTGGCAGTTTATTAAAGCATTTTTTAAAGTAAGTACCATTGCCATTTCTTCATTACGGCTACCAGAGCACTGAGTGGTAAGGCACGTAAGGGAAGGAAAAAGAAGCTGTCCAGGCAGTGGAGGTCCTGACAAACACACCAGGCTCTGAGGGTGGCAAGGACACCCGCCCCCCGGGGAGAATGTGACTTTGACAGGGAAAGAGGAGCCTTACCTCTGTCTCAAAAAGTCTTCCTCTCCCTCCTTTCCCTGCCCTTGTACCCCGGTATCTTCTTCCTCCTTCTGGGAGGTGGGTGAATGGGAGACTTTTTACAAATTTATTCATTTCTGACAGTGACATTCTTCCTGACAATTTAATATGAAAGTGAGGCCCCGTGACTTCAGAAAGCCCATTTATCCTGGCTTTTGATAGGCTGAATGCAAGCAAATGTGAAAGTGGCTCTCTCCTCGTTGATTATAACACACAATATTTCTATTAAAATCATTTAAAAAAGGCTTCGGAAAATTTGAATAATACTTTTGCAAAGAACCGAAAGCTACGCCTCAGATTAGCTGTCCTAGAATCCCTTGGCAAAAGTATCCAAGTAGCAAGAGTTTTCCTAGTCTTATGTCCTATATACATCTGTTAAATTACTCTGAGATCTCATTAAATAAAGCTAATGTACTTGTAAAACAGTAGGGAGAGACAGTTTATCATTGTAACTGTTAGAGAGAGCCATTCAGGTAGGGAGGGAGACAAGAAGACTAGGTATATGCTGGTCAGTGTAGATGTTTCTAAGTCATAAATCTTGGCCCTTTCCCGCCTAGTTATTGTGTATTTCTTTAGGTGAGTGATTGATTGTAGCAGCTGAAGATGAATTTGCCCATAGTTCCTTTCTTCTTCTTCTTCTCCTTCTTTTATTTTTTTAATACTCTTTATGCTTCGCTAAGGTGATAATGCTTTTTCTCCCCCGTGTAATCATTTGTTTCAGATTAAAAGCATGAAATGGCATAAGCAACATGGGGAGGTTGGTCCCTGTGGCTGGGCAAACATGAGGGCATGAAGATGTATAATGTCCCAGGCGGGTAGAAGTCCTCGCTGGGCCCCTCAGGATTTATAACAGACTCACCTGAAGGAGAAACGGGGGCACTTACGCCATCAGATACCTGGAAGGGCACTGTTATTTCCCCGCTGAGGAGTTTTCAGGCAGATGGTAAAAGGGGTTTAATTTGAAAACACTGAGACATTGTGTATGCTCCAAACCATGACAATAGCAGTTTTATTGTCTCCACTCAGGGAAATGTGTGTCTGGATCATCTTGTGGCCCGAATGGGGAGAAAAGGTACTTTTCATGAATATACATAGATACTGAATTTATAAGGATCAATATAGTCGTCAAATGTTGTACAACGTGTCAAGATATCATAAAAAGCAGGCAGTTCTACATAAAATACCAGTTTAATCTTGGAGATTTTAAAGGCTTATTAAAATGTGAATAAAGTCCATATATGGAAAGTCAGCCTTCAAAAGGTTGAAGTTATATATCTGTAGGGCAGGGATTGTAACTGCCACTTCTGAATGTCAGTGACCTTGTGGGTTGCGATGGGTGGGGGGTCAGAAGCTTCAGCCTGGGAAGTGTCCTAGTCTGGGGGGTGGCACTGCAGGACGTGGAACCGAGTGTCTGTCCGTGCTTTGGGATTCCCCACCCTCCCCTTTAGGGCAACAGATGTAGTTGGAGAAGCCGCAGGGGACAGGTCAAGTCTTGCCCTCTTTGGCAAACTGGCACTTTTGTGGATTTAATTATTTGTTAAATTGGAAGTCGACTCCCTCTGTGGCAGAGTGGAGGCCAAGAAGGTTACTTCAAGTTCTAGGTGATGTGACCGGGAGGCTGCATGATCATCTGCCGGTAGGGGGAGAATTGACTTCCTCAATGGACCCCTACACCCCAGGGGTGAAGTTACTCCCCAGGAACTATTCCTGCAAAGAGAACAAGGCTCTTGTTCCTTGGTGACGGGCGTTCTACCCTCACCTAACACACAGCTTCTAATTGATACAGCTCCTTTGTGTAGGACTGAGACCACGCCACAGCCCTCCTGCAGTGAAGCTGGAGTTTGCACCCTTATTGGGAGTCTGAGTGGTTTGGGCTCGTTGGCTTGTTTTTCCGGAGAAACTCTGAAAATCAAGCGAATACTTTTCTCCTGCCCTTTCTGCAACACTGGCCCATCCTCAGTGCTTGTCAGCAGCACCAGTCAGCCAAGAGTCATCCGTCACAGCCAGCCGCCACTCCGTCGCCATTCCCATCAGCCCTGTTCCCCGGGATCAGGAGCGATCGGAGGCTGGCGTCGGAAGGATCATTAAACTTGAGGCTCCCAGGTAGCACAGGTAGTCCAGGGGCCTGCTGTTATTTATAATAAAAGAAAGCGCAACGGAAGCACTGGACGGTGGCCCAGGAGGCTGCAGAGGATGCCTGAGCGGTGTCACCTCTGAAGGACAGTTAAAAGTGGACTCTCCCCCCTCACTGGAAGCAAAGAGGATTTATTGAACATCTGTTCTGTACATGGCTGGGAAGATTGATTAATTTAATTGCTCACACTTTGCTTAAGTAACATTTGAATACTTAATGTCAAGTTTGAAGGATATTCCAACATTTGCCTGCACACCTTTTCCTATGGTTTCCGAGGGAGCTTTGGAAGGGGGTGGGTGGCTTTGTGCAGCCACTTGGAAATTCTTCTGTGAGAGCCTGCAGGAATTGCCAGTGGGAAAAGCTGCCTCTTCTCCTAAAAGCAACTAGTTACTTTTCACATTTTCCCATTGTGATAAATCATTAATGTAATGAGGTTGGATCTTTTTTACTGAGTGATGGTAATTTTCCCTCTGGTATCAACTGTAGAGACAGTTGAACATGTTATATATTTCTGTACCCTTTAACATAATACTGTAATCGTATGAAAGTACCAGATGAGTTAAAGCTGTAATAATTTATGGCAGGTTACAGTCAGGCAGTGTATTTAGAAGGAACTCCTTCCTGAAAGTTCTTCAGGAAACCAGACTTGAAAATGGTTTTCAGCTCATCAACACTTGCCCTTTCCATTATCGGTTGGTTTTTCCAGGTTTCAGTCTTACCCAGTTGAGCAGACGAGGGGCTTTGGAAAGTGTGAGATGTTCCTTTAATGGAACTTTGTTTTGGGAGGGCCTGGAAAACTGCATCTCCTGCATTGAAACTGTAACATCTAAACCTCATGTTGAAAAGCAATCGGAATAACAAACACCCAGGCCACAGCGTGGAAGTTAATGTTGTAAAGCATTCCACAAAGATCTTCTTTCCTCACCCCTCAAAGTTCTTAAACATCTAAAGTGGGGTTCCATTTCCAAAGCAAAGAAAAAAAGAATCTTACCCAAATTTTCACAAATACGTCTGCAGTGGGAATGAGGCTGGCTGAGGTCTAGAACAGTGAAAATCCTCTGAACTTAGCCTGAAAGATGACTAGGAAGGATTTGTTTAGAAAAACAATCCCATTTATTTGTTCATCCATTCTTTTATCCTTGCGGGCGTTCATGTATTCACTTATCCATTCAACAACCGTTTCTTGGGCTCTCAGCTCTTTCTAAAGCAGAGAACACTGCTACTTTGTTGCAGACTTCTTTCAGGAGTTGATTATTAAGGGAGGCTTTCTAGTTTAAATTTTTTAAAATAAATGATGATATTCTTGAGACTGGGGAAGATGAGGCGGAGGTGGGTTATGAGGAGGAGACAGGTGAATGTGCAACTCTAACCGGAGAATGGGACCAATCTTGCATTTCCTACTGTAAGGGACGCTGTGTATAACATGCTCACAAAAACACTTATATCTGGGAGGGCTGAGATCGAGGAGGCTGCACTCCTAATCTACTGCCACAACCATAGAAAGGAGGAAAATCACAGAGCTGAGGGCTGAGAAGGACTCCACCAACTGGCAGAGCTCTGTGTTCCAGGCAGGGTCCTTAACAGGAGCATGGGTGTGGTGTGAGGGGCTCTACCAGCAAAGACGATGCTTAGCCAAGGGTGACCTTCAGTCACATCTGATTGAAGGCAGGTGTAGCATGGGCCGATTCTTCGAGAGATGCCTGTCTGTCCCCTGCTCTGACCGCACACAATACATCCTGCACTGGGCCTCAGACTGTCAAGGCCAGAGCCAGGTGCCTGGGCTACGCGTATCCTTCTCCATCAGTCATACTGCAGGGAGCAGACAATTAATTCTAGAGCAAAATTGAAAGTCAGAGGCAGAGTCTGAAAGAACAGAATGACAATAATAAAGTGCCCCAGCCCCGCATTAATCTCCCTCACTTCAGGCCTGTCACAGCCGGCCTGGCTGTGACTAATGCCAAGCTTTGCATACAGTGGTCACAGACACGAGCCGCATGCTCCCTTTACAGCGCCCGCAATGCGCTTTGTTGGGTTTTTGACTCCTGTGGAATCGCTGGGAAAACATCGCTGCTGGCCATAGGTAAGGGGGCAGAGACCTCCATCCCGCATCTAGTGACGGATGCTCAGATCTGGGACCCACTGCAAGAGCCATGGAAAGATGCTCCCCCCTTTCCTCCCTCCCTCCCTCTCTCTCTCTCTCTACCTTGAATATATATTTCCCTCCTTCTCTTTCCTACGTTTTCTATCTCCTGTCTCATTCCTAAGCTCTTGGTTAGGTCAATTCTCACCATCTAACTCGAGTTTCCCACCTCTCCCTGTTGGTCCTGTGGGTTCTTTCTTTGCTTTTCCCAACGAGCCTCTCTCATCCAGGGACACATGGGGAGGGCAGGTGGGAGAGGTGAGTTCACATGTGGCTGACTGGGCAGGTGGTGGGGGTCATGTTCACAGAGGGGTCTGGACCAGTCATCTGGATCGACTCCTGCTTACCTGGGAGCTCTGAAGAGATTCAAGTGGGGAATGGTGGCATGTTGGTCCAGAGGAGCAGCAGGTCCCCACATGGCCAAGGGATGAGGGGACCCTAATGATTTTCTAGATCCCAGTGAGTTTCACGACCCCACTGTGAGCTGGGAGAAAGCAGCAGGGGGTGATTCCTCAGGAGCCGGATCAGTGAACATCTAAACAAATCCAACCCACCGAGGAAAGGAAAATGATTTCTCTAACGGAGCATCATGCCTCCCGGATTCAATTGAGTTTTTCTGAGTAAAAGAGAAGGGAATTAAGGGGGCAGGCATTGTGACAGATTTCAGTGAGACATGGGAAATTTTCCCTCCAAAAACTGTTAAAGCCTTAGCGCTGGGGGAACTTTGCATCCGTAGGCATTTGTTTTTGGAGGGAAAACAAAAGGCAGGGTTATTTCTTAGATGTAGAATTACATGTCCCCGGGGAGTGTCCTGCTGAGTTTATGGGAAGGGCTGCAGGAAAACCCCACCAACCAAAGTAAGTGAGTGGAAAAACGGTGGGTGGGCCTCGGGGGGTCTGGGGAACATCAGGTCCGTGGCCCAGTAGAGAGGCTCTTTCCGGAAGTCATCAGCTCATTCCCTTGATGCAGCTCTAAGAGGCAACAAATTGCTGGGGTGGAAGACAAACCGAGAGCATAATGTCACCTCAGCAAGACCCCAGGCATGTCCCTCTTCCCGAGGGATCGGCCTCTGAGTAGGAATTTAGCACCTAGAGGGGGCGCATTTCGTTGGCTCAGAGCCTGCTGCAGAATGTGCACCCCACACAGCCCTAGGGACCACTGTGGTCACGCCAGGGGCGGTTCAGGGCTCTACATGCAGAGACGTCCCGGAGCTGGCCCTGAGGGGATGGCCCAGACCGGCCGGAGCACCAGTGCGAGGGTGGGGCGTGTCCTTTGCAAATGGCCTTTTGTGTCTCATTCTCTGCTTTTTGCTGTCCTTTGATGCCCCGTCAGTCAGAAGCGATCTTACACTGGACAGACCGGGGCTGCTCTGCCACAATTGTGGCATCTCTTTTGGCTTTCTCTGTGTCCTCTCCTGGTTTCCATCCAGCCCCCCTTCCCCCCACACATGCCAGGGGGAGACAGCTCCGGCTGCCCTGGGCCCACACGGTGGCTGCAACACCACAGTGCAGTCTGTTTGCACCACTCTCCTACTGTCCCTTGCCTTCACCCGCCTCTGTTCCATCAAGCCTTTCCCACCCCTATTCCTGCTTCTCCGCTGCCATCAACATCCCCGTGTGATGTGATGCTGGTGAATAGGTTGAAGGCAGTGTTGGCCGCAGTGAATTCTCCTTCCGATAATCCTTACCTCTTCTCCCACCCAAATGCCTGGCTCATAGACATTCTAGAAACACTGGGCAAGCTAAGTTAGCACAAAGCTTATGGTGAGACTTCCCAGAAGCTTTCATTTGCTAGCATATGCCAACTGCCCAGAACAGAAATTTTTATGGATCCTTCCCCAGACCTCTCTGAGCATCCAAGCTCTGCTGGCTCTTGTATCAGTCACACGACTAGGAGTACAGAACAACCTGCCCTCCTGGCTGAAGGTGTCACTTTGCTCTAGACATGTCTGTGTTCTAAGAGGGAATGCTGCAAGGGAAAAAAAAAAAAAAATCATTCCGCTCCAAGAGCAGAGTGGTGGATAGAATTTTAGAACAGGAACCAGAAGATGTGGTTCTGGGTGTGACTTCATAATTTCTTAGCTGTGGGGCCTTGGGTGGGCCACTGCCCCTCTCTGGACATGTGTTCATGTCTCAGGATAATGGGGTTGGACCCGTCAGTCCCTCTAAGTGCCAGCCGGCTCCCAGGGTTTGCAATTTCATGTACTTGTCAATCTGCTCTCACCCTCCTCCCCTCATTCCACCCATTTGCTCATCCCAGGGATGGAGCCAACTTTTGAGAAGGAATGAATTTGGCAAACGGGGGTTAGCAGGCTGATAAGAGAAAGAATGTTACCTTGCTGGAGCTGGGCGTCCACTCAGGGTAGCATGAGATTATACCTCTTAGACCCACCGATCCATTAACATTGCAAAAGACTTTGATGGACTTTGGGGAATTGTGCAACATTGATTTTATTGTCATCTTTTTGCACAAGCAGTAAATAGGCTAACATTTTAAGTACCGAGTAATTATTCCCGAAAAGCAAGACATCAAAATAAAGTTTATAGTTGGTGGCCCGACGTTTTGATAGCAGTTGTGTGGAACTCCCAGCCATGTTTCTGAGCTACGGAAAAAGTTAAAGGTCAGTGTGCTGCAGAGGCAGGAGGGAGATGCAGAGGTGGCCCCTCGCTGGGGCATGTGGCAGGGACAGGGATCCCGGGCTGGTTCCCGTACAGGCCAACGTGGGGAGGGGTTGGGCGGTAACGTCGTGTCCACCATTGAGCTTGTCCCCTCTATGAATGCCACAAGACTTCTAAGCACAGTCTGTGGCACGAGCACACCTACTGTTGCTCCCACCTTCCACCTGGAAGCAGAATGCATGGGTGCAGGAAGTGGATCCACCCCACCCAGCAAGTGGAGGATGGGGGAACCCCAGTAGCTTCCACGAGCCAGTGGGGGATTGAAAGACCTGTACCCCTGGCTCCTGAGGCATGCTCTTTTTGGACATCTGACTTCAACCAGATCCTAAGAGATCATTTAGGCTTTGATTAAAGGACAGGATGGCTTTGCCTTCTTAGATGCTATCCTTCCAGTGGGGCCATGTCCTGGTCCTCTGCTATGCCAGCCAGGAAGGGCTTCTGGTCCAGACATTTACACCACAGATGGAGAGAGTGTGGCCCCTGCGTCCTGGGCAAGACCACTGTGTCTGGCCTCTGAATACCTCATGGTCTGACTGCCCTCCTCAACTACCTCAATGACCCAAGTTCCCTGCCTGGTCTTCTAGATCCTGAAATCCTGACACCGTTAGCTATCCTCGTGTGTTTGTATGACGTGGGAGATGTAGACGACTTACCTGAGTGGACTTCAATACAATCCCCAAGACAGTTCTTCAGCCTGGACGTCCTTCTCCCTCCCAGGGGTGATGATTCGGGGATTTTTTGTTTTTCCTGGGCTCCTTTTGGTGTTCTCCCCAATGCACTTGTTTTATTTGCAGGTCTATGCAGTGCCTGGTCTCCTTGCAGTCCAAATATAGACAAATGTGCATCCCTCCAGTAGCTGGTAGCACCCCTTCTATTTGATTCCTGGCATGAGGCAAACACTCACCTAATGTCTTATTAAGGGAAAGACTCATTCCAAGAGCACATGTGAAGGAAGCTCCTGCTTCCTGTGTCTAGTGACTCAGCTCACGATCTTCCTTCCCTTTGCCCAGCTCCTTCCATGAACTCAACAGAGAGGTGGCTGCAAAGTTATTCTCAAAGAAGAATGGAAAAGGGCTTTTCCTACAGCCATCCTAAGATTCTGCTTTTTGGAAGGGACCTCTTCAAATGGCAGAAGGAGGCCTAGGAACTCTGGGCTCGCCCGTGGCCCTGGGAAGCTCCAGCTACACACTCATCTTGGAATCTTTTGTACCTGTTCATTTGTCTGCCTGGATGTGTCCTTTCCTCCCTGCCCCCTGTTCTTTACACTCAGGCATCTTTTCCTCCAGGAAGCCTTCTCTGACACAGACTGACGTACCTTCACCGCTTTGTCCTCACCAGGAACTTGCCTCATTGCCTGATGTAGCCATGTTCCTTGTGCCTCTGCATCCTTTTGCTCTGCCATGGTTTGGGTCCCCTTTCTCCCCTCCCATCTCAGCACCTATCACAGGTCATGGCACCCGGAGCTTGATCCCTGAGGATCTGTTGAAGGTGAGTCAGTCCTGCACATCTAACCAGTTACTCTTTGATTGTTTGTTTGTTTGTTTTGCGGTACGCGGGACCCTTACCGCTGTGGCCCCTCCAGTCGTGGAGCACAGGCTCTGGATGCGCAGGCCCAGCGGCCACGGCCCACGGACCCAGCCGCTGCGCGGCACGCGGGACCCTCCCGAATCGGGGCACGAACCCGCGTCCCGCGCATCGGCAGGCGGACTCCCAACCACTGCGCCACCAGGGAAGCCCCCTAACCAATTAGTCTTGATCGCCTTTGTGGGGACCGTGGGTGTGGAGAGAGAACTGTTTTGTCAATTGTCCAGGGATCTTTGTGATTTCTCTAGCTCCTTCTTTGAAGATCCTCTTAGATAATCTTTTATCTCCACCCCCAGGAAATTCCAAGGAGAAGCTACAGAAGTAGAGGTTTTGACTGTTTATTTTAAGAGCTATTATTATGTACAATAGTAACTCACTATTATTATTTAAGATGTCAGTATAGAGGCTTTTTCCCCCCAGCTTTATTGAGATATAGTTGACCTATTATATTGTGTAAGTTTAAGGTGTACAATGTGTTAATTTGATACGTTTATACATTGCAAAATGATTACCACCATAGCATGAGCTAACACCATCATCACATCACATAATTATCATTTCTTTTTTGGAATAAGAACATTTAAGATCTACTTTCTTAATAACTTTCAAGTATATAATACAGTATTATTAGTTATAATAATCACCATGCTGTGCATTAGATCTGCAGAACTTAATCCAGTTAATCTTGTAGCTGGAAGTTTGTATCCTTTGGCCCATTTCTCCCACCATCCCCCCCACACCCCCAGACCCTGGTAACCACCACTCTCCTCTGTTCCTCTGAGTTCAGCTTTTTTGGATTCTATATATAAGGGAGATCATACAGGATTTGTCTTTCTCTGTCTGGCTTATTTCACTTAGCATAATGCCCTCAGCATTCATCCAAGTTGTTGCAAAGGACAGGATTTTCTTCCTTCTCATGGCTCAGTAATATTCCATTGTGTGTGTGTGTGTGTGTGTGTGAGTGTGTGTGGGTGTACACACACAATGGAATATACATTTCACATTTTCTTTATTCATTCATCTGTTGATGGACACTTAGGTTGTTTTCATAGCTTGGCTACTGTGAATAATGCTGCAATGCACATGGGCATCCAGATATCTCTTTGAGATCCTGTTTTCATCTCCTTTGCATATATACCCAGAGGAGGGATTGCTGGATGGCATGGTGGTTCTATTTTTAATTTTTTGAGAAACCTCCACACTGTTTCATGTGTAGTTTTTTTCAAGGCAAGGCAGTTCTTCAGGGATGCTAAAGGGAGCTGGATAGACATACCATAAGATCCTAGTGCCCCTGAGCCACTTGTGAGGTTAAGGGGTTCAAACCATGGAACATTTTTAATGAATCGCTTCCTGGGCTGAGAAGGTCCCAATTACTGTGTCTGTGCTCCATGCGGGAGCTGCAGCTTCCCTGTGGTGGGAGTTCTGCTTTCCTCCATCCAGAAAACAGGGAAGAGGGGATCCCCCACCCCAATGTCACTTTTGACTCTACTTGGACTCCATGGAAATTGTCCCACCTGCCAGTGAGGTTGCCCCTCTCCATTCTGGTTGGGCCACAAGAGGTGGCGTTTGAGACCAGTAGGAGCTGCTGAGAGTCTGAGGCCCGGGTCCTCATCCTGTACCTGGGGAATGCTGCAGAACCAAAACGTCCACCATCCAAATGGATGTTTTGTCTCCCCAAGGCCAAATTACCAAGTGAAATGCAATTATTAGATGCCGTTTCCTTTTTATTTCATTATGTTTTAAAGTCATATTTCATATTATAGTTTTTAGCATCATTATTATTCCTACTACCTATTTTTGCTATTGAAAGTGTCAACTAGGTCATGAAATGTCACAGATCTGCTCCACATGTGACGTTTATCTGCTCAGTCTCAGTTTCACTATTTGTAAATAAGGAAAATATTAACCCTGACTTCCTTGGGTGGCTGCTAGCATTAAATGGACTCATGGTGCAAAATGCTGGGGAGAGGCTGCATTCCTTAGCAGGACTGATGGGAGGTATGGGTTTGAGAGAACTCTGCTTTTTCTTTGCACAACTTGACGTGAGGGTCCTATTTCTGGCATTCAAATACTGGGCTTCTGATGCTTTCATGTGTCTTGAATTTCTTGAAGAGTCTGGAAGAAAGGCCTGAACCAGCACGGTCTCTCAGCATGAGCACCAGCCCAGCCATCTTCCCAGGCCATGGGAAACCAAAACCAGGACATTCACAATGAGACACGCCATGGTTATTCTTCTTCCTTTGAAAAAAAAAAAAAGAAAAAAAATTACATCGTTCTCCTTTTGTGCCACTGCAAACATTGCGACATTTTTGGCGGGAAGGGGAAGTTATTTTGTGTATGTGTGAACTAGAATTTTGATAGACAGGGTAAGTTGCAATCCAATTCTAAACTATAGATTTTCAAGCAGATTGATGCAACAAATTGTTAGCAAATAGCAGTTTGCAATTTGATGCTAATTAGACATAAGGCAAATATGTGCCATGACAAATTAGCAGCGAACCATACTGCAGAGGATTAGCAAGAGCTGGCACAGCTTGAGCCCGGCTTCGCACACCTCCCTGTCGCCGTCATCGGCGTCACCGTCGGGGCCTGAGCCAGCCTCGCCTCTCTCTGAGCAGGAAGCTGGGGAGGGGCCCAGGAGCATCCCAGGCCAACGCTCACAGTGCTGCTCTGCCTCTTCACTTTCCACCCCTGCCTGCCTGCTGGTCAGCGTGTTCTCTCCTGAGACCTATGGAAGCTTCTGGGACACTCACATGATATACATATATTTAGGTTATAAATATAAAAATAATCCTGGTAACATTAGAACATACACACAAGCAAACAAGAAAAGCAAAGCAAAGAAAAGAAGAAAGAAAGAATGAGAGAAGGAGAAAAGAAAATAAACCCAAAGATAACCACTATTACCACTATTAGGAATTTGGTATTCACCCACTGAAATCTTCATTTCCATGAATAAAAGTATATATATATATATATGTATATGTATCTAACATGAAATATATTATATATGTAATTATTATTTAAAACAAAAATGAGCTCATACATATGTTGTTTGCAACCTTTGTTCTCACTTAATTTTACATTACGTATATTTTCTCAAGTCCATGAGCACAGATTCATATTAAAAAAATAGCTACATAGTGTTTTCTTTCATTAATTCAACACTAGGTTAGTCACCCATCCTTTACTGTTGGACACCTGGATTGCTTGTAGCTTTCAGCTACTGTAAACACTGTAGCATTAGAGGGCTTGAAAATTCATTTCTGCACACGTGTAATTATTCCTAAGGATAAATTCCCAGATAAGGAGTGATGGAGTCACAGCAGAGAGTTTGTATGAAATTTTTTCTCCCTCAGAGTAGCCATTTCCTAAGCCCTAACACTGGTTATTGTTTTAGATCTTTGTTAGCTAGACATACCTCCAAATGTTGCCCTGTTGACATTTGCTTACCTTTGTTTATTAATAGGGTCATGTCTCAGGTCCTCACACTCCCTACAAATAATCACTGGAAATTGAATTCATGCTCAAAATTGCTTTGCTAAATTTCTCTGTCATACAGATTTCCATGGAATTTTAAAACCATGGGTTCTATGGAGATGATGCTAATACTGTGGCTGTCAGGCTCGAAGAAAGTGATGCAGTGTTTCTCAAACTTGACTCATCAGCGGTGCCTGTGAAGGTCTTCAGAATTCAGGTTCCCCTTCTTACTTTCAAGGTTCTGGTTCAGTGGGCCTTTGGAGGGGTGGGGATGCTTCCCAGTTACTTCTCATCTTCAGAGCATCTTTGGTAAACACGACTGGAAGGTGCATAACGTGTGTAGCATAGTCCTTCCCTCCACCATAGTAACTGTTGCTCCTGGGAGGTGAGGGGATGAGATCCTGGAGCCAGAGGGCAAGAGAGAGATTTTCCAGGCTGTCCTTACTGTGGGAAGAAGGGCAGGATCTCCAACGCTGGGCCCTGGGCCTCTTGGCATGCAATATAGAGACCTGGGTTCAAAGCCCCAGATCTGGACCCTCCTATTTTTGTGAACTTAGAAACATACCTTAACTTCTCAGAGCCTTGTGTCCTTGTCTGCAAAATGGAACAAGAGAGGCATAAATAATGCATCTCCAGCATAAAAATTAGTAGTTCTGTGTGTACTTTCCCATTTGAATGAGCACAGCACGTGGACATGTGTGATGAAAATGTATGAGAAGTTGTAAAGTGATCTGAAATTTCGTCAGGTACCATGAGGATTTGTATGGAAGTTGAAGATCTCATTATTTTCAGTAATAAGTTTGGAAGTTGTGTTGTTTTGGTTCATATATTTATAAATATGTGTGTCTATGTCTGTTTCTGCACAGACACATTCAAGGCCCATATACGGGTGAGCATAATCCCATGTGAAAATGAGTAGTAAGCTCTTTAGAGGCATTACATTTTTCTTTAACTTTAAAGTTTTTATTGAGATATAATTAGTATATCACAAATTCACTCTTATAAAGTACATAATTCATTAGCTTTAAATCTGACATCCAACTTAAAACAGTTAAGTTTAACAGTTTAATGATTATTCTCATCAGAATGGACTACCTTATTGTAAAACTATTTGTAAATCTCCTTGACTATTTATTGCAATTTTAAATTTAAAAAATCATTATAATAATTTAAAAAAATATTAGAGAAATAATCATGCTATGAATACCTTCATAACCTGAGGATGGATATGGGAGTGATATACATATATATATAAAATCATGTTTGTGTTGGAATTTTCTTTTGACCCTAACACTGTCACTTTAAGTATATTATTGGTTAAAATTTTTTTTTAAATTGAAGTATAGTTGATTTATAATGTTTCAGGTGTATTATATTTTCTAACTGATCATTGCTTTCCTTCAGGAAAGTGATTAATTTCTTAATGTTTATTATTTGGCCACCTCTCTAAAGTTTATTATTAGCTCAAATGTATAGTTTTCTTTTTTAGGTAAACATTCATAAAGTGTGTAAATAATGACCCTTTTTCCTTCTCCTTTCCTAAATTTATATTTTTTATAGTTTTTCTTATTGCTTTGGATAGAACTTTCAGAAAAATGCTGAATAATGGTGGTGATAACAGGCATCCTTCTAAAGATTTTCCCCCTAAAGGAATGATCTGGGGCTTCCCTGGTGGTGCAGTGGAATCCGCCTTCCAATGCAGGGGACACGGGTTCGAGCCCTGGTCTTGGGAGATCCCACATGCCTCGGAGCAACTAAGCCCATGCACCACGACTACTGAAACCTGGGCGTCTAGAGCCCATGCTCTGCAGCAAGAGAAGCCACCACAATGAGAAGCCCACACACTGCAATGAAGAGTAGCCCCTGCTCGCCACAACTAGAGAAAGCCCGTGTGCAAAAACGAAGACCCAAAGCAGCCGAAAAAAAGGGAATGATTCAAATGTTTTATTACTAGGTATAATGGGTGATGATTGGTTTGAGAAAGGTTTTTTATTTTTTGAGTCCTATAAAAGAGTTAGTATTTTATTTTTAGTATTCTATGCATTAAAAAATGTTAGGAGTGACTGTTGAATTTTATCAAATGTCTTTTCCTTAACTATGAATAATATTATATGTTTCCTTTGTCATACCTGATATTCTAAATTATATTAATATTATATTTCCTAATGTTGAATCATCCTTACTTTCCTTGAATAAAACAAACTTGATAATGGATCATTTGCCATTTTAAATATACTGCCAGATATGATCAGTCGAAGCACTTTAGGCAGAAGGACTAGAAAGTCAAAGCTATGAGTATAGAAAAGCATCTGGAATGTTGACTTAACTGAGTAGATTAGTTGGTTTGGAACACAGGGTATGTGAGAGGATAGTGGGAAATAAAACTGGAAAAATAAACTGAGATATGGGTACATAACACCTTGAATCCTGTGTCAAAGGTCTAAATTCTAGATATATAGATTGATGATGACATTTTGAACCATGAGAGGAGGTGAGAGGCTCAGGAGAGTGTTTGGAATGAGATAAGAAAACTCTGATTAGAACTTTGAGAAGTGCCAAACTTTTAGAACTCTTGAAAATGGTGACAAGGACCTATGAGGTCAGAGAAATAGGAAGAGAACCAGAAGAGAGCAGCAGTAGGGAAAACAAAAGGGGAAAGAGCTTTAAGAAGAGGCCGTGGTCAATGGTAGTGAAGTGAGATGAGAAATGAGACATAGGTTTGGAGTTGGTTATTAGAAGATTTTGATGTAGTAGGTCTAGGTTAGATTGAAAGAAATTAAAGAGTTAAGAGATATTGGTGAAAGGGAGGCAGTAAGGATACTTTCTTATCATGATGATTATTATTATAACATTATCATAGTTATTCACACCCAAATTGTTGACATATGATCCAGACATTGCATGAAATAATTCAACAATATTAAAACATTATGTGGTTATAGGAACACACATAATTATGGGAGCAAAACCAATGAAGTGGAAAAACAGCAGGAAACAACTCAGGAAAACAGTGTTTAATTTCCTTCTTAAGCCCTCTGGGGGAATTCTCCAGACAGTTTTGAGAATGATCAATAATGAATGTTGCTGTGAATTTATTTTCCTTGCAAATCTTTACTTAAACAGTATGTAATAGGCTGTAGCCTGCCAGTACTCTGGACTGCTTGGACTGGTGGGAATCCCTGGGGTTTGGGGAGTTGGTTATGACCAGAGAATATCTTTCTTTGCATAATAACTAGGCCAGTCTCTGGCTGCTGTGAGCTTACAATGATGGTGGTATCATCACTAGTGTATCATTGTTTTCTGAGTTTTTAGAATCATTGGTCACTGATGAGAGTCAAATAGGTTTGTGAGTGATTTACTTGAAAGATATCAAAGAGATTTGTATTTATCCCTATCATAATATTGTTCTAACTTCTTGAGTTCAATTGCTTTTTAAGTAGGTGAGAAAAGGGTGGATGTTACAGCTAGAAACCTAGAAACAGGCAGAACCCACAAAAGGTCCTATGGGTAGTTTTATGGGAATGTATCATTGTGGTATTTGAGGATGATGCTAGTCTTTTACTTCTTTGGGATATGCACATGGGAAGCTGCCACCTATTTGACCTTAACCCTCAACATATGTGCCACATAGTTACATCAGTTGCCCCATACAAAATGCCTGGCAAGTTATTTCCAGAGAGAACAGATTGAGACTCCTCACATAAGTTAGTGGAGCACAACCTCCTTTTATTTTTCTAGTCATAAAGCTTGGAGACTAGCTGATCCTACTCTAAGACAATAAACCTTGGGCTCCACTTTACATCAGTCAGCTGAACTGTCTTCAAAAAGGCAAACCCCTAGTATGTTCTCCTCCCATATCAACCATGAGATTCTGAAACACTATGATTGGGGTAAGGCCTAGGAATCTAAATTATTGACAAGTTCCCTGTGGATTAAGACATGGGTGATTCTCAGTTTACTGTTTTAATTTCAGCAGGGTCTGTAGTGATGTCCCCTCTTATTCCTGATATAGATGATATGTTCCTCTTTCTGTCTCTCTATGTCTCTGTCTGTCTTCTTTTTCTTAGTACATTTGGTGAGAGGTTTATTATTGTTTTATTGATATTTTCAAAGAACTAGATTTGGTTCCATTAATTTTCTCTTAGTGCCCTGTTTTTAATTTCATTGATTTCTGCAATTACAGCAAATCCCCTACATATGAACAAGTTCTGTTCCAAGGGTGTGTTCGTAAGTCCAATTTGTTCGTAAGTCCAAAAAAGTTAGCCTAGGTGACCAACTAACACAATTGGCTATATAGTACCACACTGTAATAGGTTTGTAATACTTTTCACACAAATAATACATTAAAAAAAACAAACACAAAAAATAAAGAAAACATTTTTAATCTTACAGTATGGCACCTTGAAAAGTAGAGTAGTACAGTACTGGCATGCAGGGGCTGGCATCAAGTGAACAGGCAAGAAGAGTTACTGACTGGAGGAGGGAGAGGAGGTGGGAGATGGTAGAGCCAAAGGATCGTTAGCAATAGGAGACAGAAAGCAAGCTTCATTTTCACTCATGCCTGATGTTGATGGAACGTATGTTCTCATCTTTGAAAGTTCATGACTTGAAGGATCATATGTAGGGGACTTACTGAATTATTTCTTATACTTGCCTTGGGTTTTATTTGTTCTTTTTTCTAGTTCCTTAGAGGCTTTGGTTATTAATTTCAAACATTTTTTCTTTTCTGTACAAACATTTAATGCTATAAATTTTCCTCTAAACACTGTTTTAGTTGCATCCCACAAACTTCAATATTCTGTATTTTTCATTTCTGTTCAGTTCAAAATAGTTTCTAATTTCCCTTGGTTTAACTTTTAACTCATTTGTGTCTTTGAATTTAGGGCAAGATTCTTTAAGACAGAATGTAGTTGGGTAATGTTTTATTTTTTAAATCCACTCTGACAATCTCTGCCTTCTAATTGGGTGTTTAGACCATTTATGATTAATGTGATTATTAATACAGTCATGTTAAATTTACCATCTTGATAATTGTTTCCTATTAGTCCCACCTGTTCTTTCTTACTTTTCCTTTCTGAATTTAGAGTAATAGAAGATGTATTATGATGATTCCATTTCATCTCCTTTCTTGGCATATTAGCTATTACTCTTTATTGTTTTATTTTAGTGGCTGCTTTAGGGTTTATAGTATATATCTGTCACTGATCACAGTCTTCCTTCAGTGATATAATACCATTTTTCTTATGGTAGAGAACCTTACAATCACTTCCATTTCTCCTTCTCTTGGCCTTTTTGCTATTGTTATAATATATTTGACTCCTACATATGTTATATATGCCACAATATAGTCTGCCTTCCCTCCTTCTAGGATTCCAACATTAGTCCACTTAAACTCTTCCTACATAACAATCTTTATTTTTTCAGTCGTCTTTAGATGTTCAATGTGGGCCCTTCTATGTCTCTCCTTATCATACTCATTCATTATTTTACTTTATTGAACATGTGGAGTATATTTATAATATCTGTTTCAATATCTTCGCACTTAAACTTTGTAAGACGGGTAAGGAACAGCCTTTTGACTGAGGCTACTATTGCCCCAATATTGAGGCAATACTCTTCTAAGTACTCAACAAAATGTCCTGTGTGTTATGAAGCTTCTCTAATCTGGCTGTTGTGAATTGTTTTTAGCCATATGTGACCTTTGAAAATTTTTGCACCTGCTGCTTTCTGGTGGTTTTACCCTGGTTTGGGGTAATTTCCTCACACAATTGTACTGATCTGTATTGAGCTGAAGAATTGAGGGGACCCCTCTATAGATCTCAAGAGCAGAAATTTTTCCTCCTGAATTCTTCCCTGTGAATTCTGGCTTCCTTGGCTTTCTGAAACTCAAAAATTTGTCTTCTTACTCAAGGAGCTTACTGGGTTGTTTGGATTCTCCTTCCTTGTTGCAATGTAGTCTGGGAACTCTCCAGGAAGTAACCGCAAGCTGTTGTAGGGGTCACCTCATTTGTTTTATTCATTTCAGGGTTACTGTCTCGTGCTGTCTGAAATCCATAGTTTCAAACAGTTTACAAAACTTTTAAGGCAGGAGAGTAAATTTAGTTCTTGTTTCTCCATCATGGTTATAGATGGAATCTACCTTCGCTTTTAAAGATATTTTCAGTAATAATATCTATTATTGATATTTATTGATAATTATTGAAACTTATTTCCTGACATTTCCATTTTGTCCTGATGTCCATCATTTTTCTATAGACTTAGCTGTCAGTTCTATTCTTGCTCCTTTTAAGGTAATATTTCTTTTCTTCTCTGGATGCTTTTAAGACTTTTTCTTTGTTACTATCACTTGAACTCTGATGTTCTGAGGTGTAATTTAAAAAATATATTTATCATGCCTACAATTTGTAGAGCTTCTTGAATCTTGCTTGGATATCTTCTAATGAGTTGTTGCTGTTATCTTGGCAAATTATTTCCTCCAATTATTCTTGGCCATTATCTCTTCAAATATTGCTCTTGCTCCATACTCTTGCTTCTCCCTTCATTGTATTCAAATATAGGTATATTAAACATTTTCAGTATTCTCTATATGTCCCTTATATTTCATTCTGTATTTTCTACACATTTTTCTCTATGTGCTTCTTTTTACTTATAGTCTATGGTTCTACTGTTCTACTTTCCAGTTCACATTTCTCTCTTTCGCAGTGTTCAATTTGTTACTAAATACTTCTTTTGAGTCCTTAATATCATTTAGTAAATCTTTTAGATCTAAAATTTACATTTTTCTTTAAAATATATTTTAAATAATTTTATAAAATAAAGAAATAAATAATTTCTATAAAATAATTTTATAGAAATTTTAATAAGAATTGTATAATTCTTATAAAAACATTTTTTAAAGTTCTCTTGGGAGAATCTCATCTTGTCTATTTCCCTAGCACATGTTAATCACAGTTATTTTAAAACTAATGTCTGATAACTCTAAACCTATGAGAATGTTTCTATTTAAATATTTTTTCCTCCTCTTGGTTTTATTTCTTTTTCATACTTGATAAGTTTTTATTGTATGACAGACATACTTCCTGAAATAATACAGAATCTTTGGGTGATATTTACCAGTGCTCTGCCTCATTGCACAGTTTTGAACTTTAATTTTTGTATTTCCAGTGTGGTAAAATTATTGAAAGCTCCCCTCAGCTTTTCTCCCACTTTCTGCTTAGCCTCAGGGAATCTAGCTTCACAAAACTTTGGAATCATCAAGTGTCTCAAGGAGAAAACTGATGTAGAGTGCCAGGCAGTCACTCTCAGGGAATTTGGCCATTTACATGTAGCTACAGGGGCAGTTCTGAATTCCAATTTTTGTCTCCTCACTCCTGTGATATAAGAAGAAATTAAGCCCTGGCTTCTCAGGCTCTTGCCCTTTGTAGCCTAGAACTGGTAAATTCTTCAAAGGAAAAATCAGTAAGTGGAGTTTGGGGCTCATTTTCATGGCTCTTCCCATTTTTTTTCCAGGATTAGGCCCTTCAATCTTGACTACTTCAGGAGCTCTCTGATTAAGCAGGTATTTCTTGTTGCATTTTACCTGGATTTTATAGTTCAGTAGAAAATTAATATGCCATTAGCTACCACATGAAAGTCCAAAGGGGACATCTCCTCGAAACTCCACAGTACCCTTTGGACTTTAATTTTTTGTCAGTTGAAACAATGGATGTGATATCATTTTGTAAACTCTTAAGAGCTGGACCTATATGTGAGGAAAGGTGACTAAATCCATTCCATTCATCTCTGTAAGTAGCATTTGTATCCAGCATCCATCTGAGATTGAATTTTACATAATTTAAAACTACAAGAAAGGAGAGGTGGCAGATATTTGGGCAGCTTCCTCTCTCTTCCATTATTGTACTCAATTATCTCCTAAAATTCTTAGCAAAATTTGTTCAAATATACTGATTTCTTATTTCTAAACAGCCTGTTTATGTTTGTCTAAAAGGCAATTTTTATTTCATTTTTTCTTTCACAATTTTATAAATATTGCTTAATTGTCTTCTGGGATTGAATGACACATTAGTAATATTTGGGGACAACTTCATCCCCTTTGCCACCAGCTACCATAAATATCTTTATTCATGATGAATAATAACTGTACATGTTTATATCCCCAAATCAATCATTATGCACTAATATTCCCTGGGACATATGAGCCCTTCTGGAAGATAGCTTCACTTCTTACTTCCTTGCCTGAACTAATTCTAAGCTGGTATTTTCTGACCTGGGATCCCTGCATCCATAGAGATCTTTAAAAAAAGGAATGAGGATTTTCCAACTATTTCAAAAATTTTAATGGAAAATAGTAAATTTTCTTAAGAGGTATCTTAAGGATAAAGAAACTATCAAGTATCTAGTCCTTGTCTTGAAGTGTATCAGTTCAGCTAATGGTGGTCATCTCGGGGTGATCTGCATGTCTGATTGGCAACCACAAACCTTTGATTATAAAAAGAGTAAGAAATGCATTAATTGTTATGTTGCTTTGTGTCATAGACGAAGTGTTTCAAAGATTGGGGTTCATTAAAAAGATAAAAGTAGGTTGTTGATCACATAAAGTTTGGTAACCACAGCTTCTTCCAAGGGGGAATAGTCTTTTGTCTCATTCTGAAATACGTCCATTGACAGGTATTATCCTGAATCAACAGTGAAGTAAGGAAGTTCTCCATTCTTCCCATAACATAGATGTTCTAACTGAAATGTACCACTTAGCTACGTGGTTCTACTTTGTGATTCACAGGTTTTATGTATATATATAATTATATATAATTATAATTTTATATACATATAAAATTCTCCTTTGTTTTCTTTGTCTGTTTGCCTCCTCCAGAGTTACAATTATTTCAGGATGATACTGATGTAATGTAAAGATGTTTTGGCACACAGGAATGAGATTTGAAGTACAAAGCGTATAAGAAATCAAGATTCTAGACTAGACCATTACTGTGCAAAGTTTTCTTTTGGTTTTGATCAACTGTATTTCAAGAAACCAACTGAATTTTCATTTAATGTGTGCATAGTAACAGTGGCTCATATTTTCATTATTTTCCCCACCCTTTTTTTTGCATACAAAATTATCTCTCCTGAAATTATTCAAAAGAAAAAGAATTATTACTCCAAATCCCAGTGATTGAGGCAGGATTTGCTTAATTATGTCTCATATGCACCTTTGTGTGGGCTATAAGACAGATGTTTAATGAAAACTGATGTTTGCTGCCTAAGAGATTATAAAATTTTTAAGGGATTTAAAATTACTACAGGTAATTTATTGAATATTGGGTGTAATATTGGCTTATATACATGAGACATGCTTAATCTTAACTATTATCTGTACAGTGGTTTTGTTCAATCATCTGTCAATATCTCTGTTCCTGAATGTAAGCTCCTGGAGGTCAAACTATACCCTGTGAATTATTTTAAACTGTATTTTCTACATAGACAAGCAGCTCTGAAATTTCTTCCCTTTATTCCAGGTGATGTTGTCTAGAAAGCAAACACGTTTCCACTGACACTGGAAATTCTTTCAAGAGGTCTAATGCACCAGGTATCATTCAGATAACTGGTTGTTTATCTAAATTGTTTAGCTTTGGACTGAAGTAATCAGAACTTTAAAATATGTCTCTGAAAGGCAGGATAAGGTCTAGGAATAAGAGGTAAATAGAAGTAAGTAGCACTTACAGAGCATGGGGAGATTTTTGCTTGTACAGCAATTTCTAAAAATTATACCAATATCTCATTGAAAAAATGAAACACCAACTGGTCCCTTTGACTCTTTTGTGAATCTTCAGAACACATCAACAGTGAGATTATCTCTTCCAGGTCATAAAACTTAGTTACCATTGGTCTTATATTGGGACTGTCATGTTCATTAATCCATCCGTTCATCAATCCCTCTAACCAGTGACATAATCATGTCATATGTGAAAAAAGGCAGTTTTGTTTCTTCCCTTTCAATCATGTATTTTTTTTCCTTTTTATTTCCTTTTGCACTAGGTAGGACTTCCCAATCAAGGGGAAAACACCCAGTTTCTTACCTTAAAGTGTGATGTTAGCTGTTGTTTTTTGGGTAGATGTTCTTTATCATACTGAGGAGATTCCTGGTTAGCTGAAAGTTTTTATTATGATTGGGTGTTGTATTTTGTCAGATGCTATGCTGACCTAATAGAGTGAATTAGGAAGTATTCTTTCCACTTCTATTTTCTGGAAGCAAATAGGTATAGTTTCTACTGTAGATGTTTGGTAGAATACACCAATGAACCCATCTGGGCCTGGTGCTTTCTTTTTCTGAAGGTTGTTCATTATTGATCCAATTTCTTTATCAGATATAGGCTTATCCATAGTATCTGTTTCTCCATGTAAGTTTTGGTAATTTGTGTCTTTGAAGGAAGTTGTCCATTTCATCTAAGTTATCAAATTTATTGGCATAGATTGGTTCACAGTATTTCTTAATTATTCTTTTAGTGTCCATGGATCAGTAGTGATGAGCCCTATTTACTTCTGATATTGGTAATTTGCATCTTGTTTCTTTTTTTCTTCGCTAGCCTGGCTAGAGGTTTATTAATTTTATTGATTTTTTAAAAAGACAGCTTTTTGTTTCTTTCCTCTCCTTTATTTTCTTGTGACCATTTTATTGATTTCTGCTTTTAAAAAAAATATTTCCTTCCTCCTGCTTACTTTATGTTTATTTTGTTCTTCTTTCTCTGGTTTCTTTCTTTTTTTTGATTTTTTAAAAATTCTTTTTCAAATTCTTTTCCCATTTAGGTTGTTACATAATACTGAACAGAGTTCCCTGTGCTATACAGTAGGTCCTTATTGGTTATCTATTTTAAATACAGCAGTGTGTAGATGTCAATCCCAAACTTCCAAACTATCCCTTCCTCCCACCCTTCCCCCCTGCTAATCATAGTTCATTCTCTAAGTCTGTGAGTCTGTTTCTGTTTTGTAAATAATTTCATTTGTATCATTTCTTTTTAGATTCTGCATATAAAGAATATCATACAATATTTCTCTTTCTCTGTGTGACTTACTCCACTCAGTATGACAATTTCTAGGTCCATCCATGTTGCTGCAAATGACATTATTTCATTCTTTTTAGTGGCTGAGTAATATTCCATTTTATATATGTATCACATCTTCTTTATCCATTCCTCTATTGATGGATATTTAGGTTGCTTCCATGTCTTGGCTACTGTAAACAGTGCTGCAATGAACATTAGGTTGCATGTATCCTTTTGGACTGTGTTTTTCTCTGGATATATGCCCAGGAGTGGGATTGCAGGATGATATGGTAGCTCTGTTTTTAGTTTTCTGAGGAACCTCCATACTGTTCTCCATAGTGGCTGTACCATTTTTCTGGTTTCTTGAGGTAGGAACTTAGATTATTGATTTGAGGTATTTTTTTCTTTTCTAATGTAAGCATTTACTAACATAAAGTTCCCTCTCAGCACTACTTTAGCTTCTTCCCACAAGTTCTGATATAGCCTACTATTATTTTCATTATATTCTATGCATTTTTTATTTTCAGTGAAACTTCCTCTTTGACTCATAGATTATTTAGAAGTGTGTCATTTAATTTCCAAGTGTTTTGAGTTTTTCTGTTGTCTTCCTGTCATTGATTTCAAGTTTGATTCCTTTATGGTCAGAGAACATAGTCTGCATGATTTCAATTCTTTTCAATTAGTTGAGGTTTGTTTTATGACTCAGGATATGGTTTACCTTGGTAAACAATGGATACTTGAAAGGCACATGTATTCTGCTGTTGTTGCAGGGGAATGTTCTATAATTGTCAGTTAGATCATGTCAGTTGATCAGCCCTTCTATATGCTTGCTGATTTACTGTTTAGTAGTTCTATCAATTGCCAATAGTGGGGTATTGAAGTCCCAAATATAATTGTAGATTTATCTATTTCTTCTTTCAGCTGTGTCAGTTTTTGTTTTGATGTTCTGTTATTTGGTGCATGTACATTTAGGATTGTTAGATCTCCCTGTGAATTGATTCATTTATCATTATGTTATGTCCTTCTTTATCCTAAACAATTTTATTTGTTCTGGTCTATGTTATCTGATATTAGTGTAGCCATATTTTCTCTCCTTCCTTCTTCCCTCCCTCCCTCCCTTCTTTCTTTCCTCCCTCCCTCCCTTCTTTCTTTCCTTCCTTCCTTCCTTCCTCTCTCTCTCTCTCTCTCCCTTCCTTCCCCCTCCCTTCTCCCCTTCTTTCTTTCTCTCTGTCTCTCTTTCTTATCTGGATTAATGTTTCCATGATATACTTCCCCCCCACCCAGTCTTTCACATTAACTTACCTAGTCATTATGTTGGAAGTGAGTTTCTTGTAGACAACATAGAGTTGGGTCTTCGTTTATTCTGCCAATGCCTATCTTTTAGCTGTTGCATTTAGACTGTTTACATTTCAGTAATTTACATTTACTTTAAGTAATTAATAGTATAATAAGATTTAAGTATGCTATTTTATTATTTATGTTCTATTTTCCCCTTTGTTTGTTTTTAACTCTATTTCTTTTTTGTTACTTTCCCATGGGTCAAGTGAATATTTTTAGAGTTTCATTTTTGTTGATTTATAATGTTATTGAATATATCATTTTGTGTAATTTCCTTACTGGTTATTCTAAATATTACCATATGCATAATGTTTTACCACTTCAAGTGAAGTGTAACAGTCTATTTCCCTTTAGGTCCCTTTACTCACCCCACTTTTAAAATATAATTGTTTAAAGTAGTTCCTGTATATACATTGAGTGCCATATCAGATGGTGTTACAACTTTTGTTTCAACCACAAAGAAACTCATGAGGTAAAGAATAATCTATTATGTTTACTTCTATTTTTACCCATTCCATTGTTTTTATTTACTTTCTTAAGGTCCCAGCCTTCTTCTATTATCTTTTTCTTTTTATCTGTTTTGAGAACTTCCTTTAGCTGTTCTCAAAGGGTAGGCGTGCTAACAACAAATTCCCTTAGTTTTTATTTGTCCAAATGTGTCTTTATTTCTCCTTTATTATGAAGGGTAGATTTGCCAGATATAGGAATCAAGGTTGACAGATTTTTTCTTCCAGCACTTGAAATATATTGTGTCACTTCCTTCTGGCCTCTACAGTTTTAGATGAGAAATCCACTGTCATTCAAATTGGAGTTTCTTTACAGGTAATGCATCATTTCCCTCTGCCCCTTTTAAGGTTATTTTTGTTGTCTTTAGTTTTCAGCAGTTTGATTTATTATGTGTCTTGGTGTGGATTTCTTTGGATTTATCCTTACTTGGAATTTGTTCAGCTTCATGAATCCACGGATTTAGGTTTCCCACCAAATTTGGGAAGTATTCAGCTATTATTTCTTTTAATAGTTTTTCAGTTCCACTATCTCTTTCTTTTCTTCCTGAAACTTACAGTATGGAAGTTAGGTCTTTTGTTACTGTCCCACAGATTCTTGAGGCTCTGTTAATTTTCTGGTGTTCTAATTGAATAAACTCTATTAATTTGTCTTCAGGTTCATTGCTTCTATCCTTTGTCATCTCTAACTTACCATTGAGCCCATCAGTGGATTTTATATTTTTGTTATGATATATTTTATTTCCATAATTTCCATTTGGTTCTTTTTTAATGACTTCTATTTCTTTGCTTGTATTTCTTATCTTTTCACTTGCTTCATGAAAATTTGTAATCGATTTTGTTGAAGCATTTTTATGATTGTCATTCTAAAATCCTTTTCAAATAAATTCAGCATCTCATTCATCCTGGCATATTGGCATCAGTTGCTTATATTTCTTTGTTCAAATTATGATTTCCCTGCCTCTTGGTATGAAGAGTGGATTTAGATTGTATCTTATACATTTTGACTATTATATTAGGGGACTTGATCCTATTTAAATCTTCTATTTTGGCATCTGTTTAGGCTATTGTACAGTCTGGACTATTTTTATGGGCTTCAGTTCCAATGGCAGTTTAATATTCTGAGCCCTTGCAAAGCTGCTCTGGTCTGCTTCATTCTTTTGATGCAACTAGGTCTCCCAATCAATCTCTGCAGGTATAATTTGTAGGGACAGACGGTGCTTTCTTGGGATGCCTGCTGATGCTAGGTGACATTCTGAGAGGAGAGGCAGAAGTTAGTGGACCTGGGTCTCCTTATTCCCCTGATTGGAGACTGGGGAGATATAGTGCTTTGCTGCTGCTGCTGTTGCTTTCAGATTGGACTGTCCAATTCTGTTGCTGACATTGAAGACAGATCGGACCCTGGTTATAAAGCAAGAGTTGGAACAGCTGGGCTTTGCTACTACTACTGCCGCCTACAGATCAGAACTTGAGGCCCAAGTTGTGAAGCATGGTTGGAGTTTCCCACCAGGTTTTTCTTGGGCATCCCCCTTCCCAATCTCTTGGCTTCGTGTGTGTGTGTGTGTGTGTGTGTGTGTGTGTATGTGTGTGTGCATATGCCTGTAGGTAGTTCCAGGTTGCAGACTTCTCTGAAACCCAGTCTAGAATTATACGGAAAATAGAAAGAAAACCTGGGGGTACTCATCATGCCATCACTCAAGTTCTGAGATTCTTGGCCATTCCACCCTCTTCTTTTCAGTTTTCAAAGCTCTTTTATCTTGTGTGTTGAATTATTTCCAAGGCATTTAGTTGTTTTTAGAGGGCACAGGCAGAGGAATATGAGTCTATGACTCTTGTTCATGAAATGGAAATCTGGTCTACATTTTAAAAATTGAGGTATAATTGACATATACCATGTTAGTTTCAGGTTTTACAGCATAATGACTCTATTTTTATTCATATATTGGGAAGTGATCACCACAAAATGTCTAGTTAACTCCATAAGAGTTGCAATATTATTTTCTTATGATGAGGACTTCTAAGAGTTATTCTCTTAGTAACTTTCAAATATGCAACATGGTGTTATTAACTATAGTCACCATGCTGTACATTATATCCCCATGACTTATTTATTTCATAACTGAAAGTTTATACTTCTTCACCTCCTTTACCCATTGCTCTCCTTTTGCACCCCTACCCCTGCCTCTGGCAACACCAATCTGTTCTCCGTATCTATAAGCTTGCTTTTTCTTTTCTTTTCTTTTTCTTTTTTAGACTCCACATATAAGTGAGTTCATACATTACTTAGCTTTCTTTGCCTGACTTATTTCACTTAGCATAATGCCCTCAAAGTCCGTCCATCTTGTCACAAATGGTAAGATTTTATTACTTTTTATGGCTGAATAATATTCCATTATATTTATTTATTTATTTAGAGACACACACACACACACACACACACACACACACACACACACACACAGACACAACATTTTCTTTATCTGTTCACCCATCAATAAAAACTTAGGTTGTTTCCATATCTTGGCAATGAACGTAAGAATGCATATATCTTTTTGAGTTAGTGTTTTCTTTTCTTTCTTTTTTTTTTTTTTTGATAAATATCCAGAAATGGAATTGCTAGATTATACGGTGTTTCTATTTTTAAGTTTTTGAGGAATCTCCATATTGTTTTCCATAAAGGTTTTACCAATTTATATTCCTATTAACAGGACACAAGGTTTCCCTTTTCCCTTGCCAACACTTGTTATTCTTGTCTTTTTTACGATAGCCATTCTACCTGACGTGAGTTGATATCTCATTGTGGTTTTGATTTGCTTTTCCCTGTTGATTAGTGGTGGTGAATATCTTTTCATGTACTTGTTGACCATTTGTATGTCTTCTTCAGAAAATGTCTATTCAGATCTTCTGACCATTTTTAAAAAATTGAAATAGTTGACATGCTATATTATGTTAGCTTCAGGTGTACTAAATAGTGATTTGCATACATTATGAAATGATCACCATGATAAGTCTAGTAACCATCTGTTCCTATACAATGTTATTACAATATTATTTACCATATTCCTTTTGCTGTATACGTATAACATTCCTTTGGCTTAATTGTTTTATAACTGAAGGTTTGTACCTCTTAATCCCCTTCACCTATTTTGACGACCTCTATCCCTCCCTTTTGGCAACCACCCATTTGTTCTCTGTATCTATGAGCCCCCTTTCATTTTGTTTGTTTGTGTTTTGTTTTTTAAATTCCATGTATAAGTGAGATCATATGGTATTTTTCTTTCTCTGTCTGACTTATTTCACTTAGCATAACATCTTCTAGATCCATCCATGTTGTTGAAAATGGCAAGATTTCATTTTTTAAATTGAATTTTTTTTTCTGTTGAGTTGTATGAATTCTTTATATATTTTGGATATTAATCCCTTATCAGATATGTCATTTTCAAATGTTTTCTCCCATCAGTAGGTTGTCTTTTTATTTTGTTGATGGTTTCCTTTGCTGTACAGAAGCTTTTGCGTTTGGTGTAGTCCCTCTTGTTTATTTTTGTTTTTGTTGCCTTTGCTTTTGGTGTCAGATCAAAAAAAATAATGACCAAGAATGATGTAAAGGTGTTCACTGCCTATGTTTTCTTTTGGGAGTTTTATGGTTTCAGGTTTTACATTCAAGTTTTTAATCCATTTGAGTTACTTTTTGTGTATGGTGTAAAATAGTGGTCCAGTTTCATTCTTGTGCATGTGACTGCCCAGTTTCCCCAACACTATTTATTGAAGGGAGTGTTCTTTTTCTATTGTATATTCTTGGCTCTTTGTCTACATTTTAAACATTGAAATTAAATAAAACAATGGTCTTTTGTCTTTTAATCCAATGGATGTGCCTTTCCATTGGGTAAGGAAATCTTTGGGATCCAAATGGAAGAATTGTTCTCAACTCACATAGAGCCCTCTTTCTCCACTTCTGGTCCCCACTAGAGTCTTCTGACCCTTCTGCTTGCATTTAATGCAAATACTTTGTAACTTTGCCTTTTGGCTTTATGCCTGCCTTAACTAGTTCATCTGCTTTATTACTGTCTATCCCTGATGGACCCTCACTTCTGTGATGGGGACCTTTTGTCTGCTTAACTCACTCTGTCCCAGGCCTAAATTGGAGCTCTGTGCAGATGGAGTACTTTATAAATGGTTTTGATTATGGTGGCGTGGGGGACCAGAAATGACAGTAGCAAGAAGAAAGTTGATAAATCCTGCAGCACTTATGTTGGCCACAGTCCCTGTGTTGATAGTTTTTGACAGTAAAATCCACCCTTATCTGGCTGCTGGTTGACTCCATGGGATGCTGGCTAGTGTCCAAATTGACCCTGGGAAGGAACCAAGGCTGCTAGCCCATCTGAAGGAGCAATATTTAGGGACAGTTACTCCTGAGAGCTTTCCTTCAGGAGGGTTGCCCTGCACTGTAAGCCACTTCAGAGAACTTCCAGGGAATGTTTTGATGACCCCACTTTCAGGGGTCAGGGACATCACCTGTTACATTCTCATATCCCTAGAGACTCTGAGTTGCGAGGATTAGCCAACTGATGAACAAAGGGGCAGCAGGCCAGAGCATGTATATGGTTAGGAGCAACATATCAGCCCCTGATTTGGAGAGGGGCAATCTTAACTGGGCTCCTGGATCCCAATGAGACAATCAACACTAAACATCCTTCCAGGCCTAGTCCCTGGAAGGGGCATCCAGGACCACCTGGATCACATTTGCAGTGGGCTGGCCAAACTCTAATCAGAGTGGCCCTAATTAAGAAGTGGCAGGTTTGGGGAGGGAATAAACTCCAATCCCAAGCACAAGGAGCTGGGAGAAGACAGGGTCTGGGAGCTGCATTGGTGGTGGCTCAGAGTCACAGCCCTATTGACAGAAGGTGTCACGTGAAGTGGGAGCTTGGGAGTGGAGGCTTGTGCAAGGACCTCAGGTGTGGCAGAAGGTAGAATCACCAAATGGTCCATGGGGTAGAATCATCCCTACACAGGGGAACCAGTTCTCCATCCACTGCCTCCCTGATTTCCTCTCTTTTTCTCTTTTCCCTCTCTCACACTCAATAGACTGCTTCAGCCTCAGGGCCTTTGCATATGTTGTCCTCTCTGGCTGGAACACACTTTCCCTAGATCTTTGCATGCTGGCTCCTTCTGGTCCCACAGGTCCAACGCAAATGTCACTGCCCCATGGAGGCTTCCTCTCCCCACCCATCATACCTGGACTCTCTATCCCATTGTCCTGCATTGTTTTGTACCACATGATCTCAAGTCACTTTGCTCATCACTCTTCATTCTCAGCCTGCCTCCGCTAGAATGGAAGGCCCTGAACATGGGAACTCTACATGGCATTCACTCTGTGTCTCCCTAGGACCCAGCCTTACGCCTGGCATCCTCAGTTGAATAAACGAATGTGCCCACTGTACACCAGGTTATTTTTCCCAAGACATTGTTTGACACAGCAAGAAAACTGCAGATAAGAATCTCAACCCTGTCAGAAAGCAGAAGGATTTGTTTGGGAAAATGAAACAAAATATATTTTTAAGCTGCATAAACATATGATGAATGCTAACAAGGTATTTTCAAAATAAGAAGCACATAGAAACAGCTTATGTTTCTGGTCAAGTGAAGTTGTAATCAAATCGTTATCAAAGCAAAAGAAAAAAAAAAGAAATCAAAATGAGTCAGAAGAGTTTTTTGGAAAGAGTCGGCAACTTGACTGACGTGAAGAGGTTTTCCATGTTAATTCTTGTTACTTCTGGGGGACACGAGTTCTCAGGAGAAGCAAGGTGAGGTCCCAGCCCACTGGCACTCTGGAGGGGCAAAGAAACATGGCCTGCCATTCGCCACCATCTTGCTCTCAGGCCAAAAGAACTTCCACACAAAGGCTTGCCTTGGAGGCTGTGCTTTGCTGTCCAGACCAGCAGAAACAGCTTACCAGCAGAAATGCTTAATGACTGAGCCCGGACTGGGGCAGTCACGCGGTTGCAGCTTTGTTCCTAAGAAGCCAGCCAATTAGCAGTTCTGGTTATTATTTACATTTCATGCAATATATCACTAAAACTGTGTTGATGATTTATCATTTATATTATGGTATTGTCAGCATAATTTATTCAGATCGTGCTGAGATACCTGCAAATTAAGTAAAAGAAAAAGAAATGGCTTTGAATCCAAAGATATTTCTTAGCTGCTTCTCTCTCTCTCTCTCAATGAGGATATTTGTTAAGAAAAATCATGGAGGGACTTCCCTGGTGGCACAGTGGTCAAGAATCCACCGGCCAATGCAGGGGACATGGGTTCGAGCCCTGGTCCGGGAAGATCCCACACGCCGCGGGGCAACTAAGCCTGTGCACCACAACTACTGAGCCTGCGTGCCGCAACTACTGAAGCCTGCGCGCCTAGAGCCCGTGCTCTGCAACAAGAGAAGCACCGCAATGAGAAGCCCGCGCACCGCAACGAAGACCCAACGCAGCCAAAAATAAAATAAATAAATTTATTTAAAAACAAAGAAGAAAAAGAAAAATCATGGATCACTTAGCTATTAAATTATCCCAGGATCATCTGTATTAAAAGTTTACTTGGTATTCTTCTTTGGAGGATGACTTGGGCTTTCATTTGATTTTCTTCTGTATCATTTGCTTTCAGTCTCACTGTTTCAAAGCAAAACAAAACCCCACAAAAATCCCCCAAAACACCAACAAACAAAAAACAAAGTAAATGCAATTGTTTTTAGAGTAAATTTGTGTGGATTAATATGAGACTAGAGGCTTCTCTTCCAATTTATAAAGCATCCTTATCTTCCGCCTTATATTCTATCTGCCCCACCCCCTGGGAAATAATTGTAGCTTATCAGAATTAGAGATAAAATATTCTGGGTGTTGAAGCCATGAATCATCTAGGCATTATAGAAAAATAGTCACTGAGCTAGAGGCAGGGTTTGGGGGGTCAGAGCCCTGGTTTCTAGTCCTGGCTCTGCTCAGCCTGTGTACGGCACCGGGTGTCACCGAAGCTTCTGATTCCTAAGTAGTGGGCGTGGCGTTTCTCAGAGTGTGATTGGTGGCTCTCCAGCACTATGCTCATGGGGCCCGCCCCAGCCTGTGGAAGTTGGTTGTCTGGGAAGGCACACGGGGTCTTTTTGACACGTGTCGCACGTGATACTTCTGCACACTTGAGTTTGACAATCAGCAGGCTAGGATATTCCTATGGTCCCTTTCAGCTCCAATCTTCTTAGAGTTCTAAATATAACTATATGTTGTATTTTGCATATTCCTGAAACTTTATATAAGAAACAAACTTCTGGGGATTGGTTCTTACTTAAAAAGCTGAATGGTTTCTGGATATATATATATTTTTTAAAAATATTTATTTATTTATTATTTATTGTTGCCTGCTTTGGGTCTTCATTACTGCGCGCGGGCTTTCTGTAGCTGTGGCGAGTGGGGGCCACTCTTCATTGCGGTGCGCAGGCCTCTCATTACGGTGGCCTCTTTTTGTTGCAGAGCACGGGCTCCAGGCGTGCAGGCTCAGTAGTTGTGGCACACGGGCCCAGCCGCTCCACGGCATGCGGGATCCTCCCGGACCAGGGCCCGAACCCATGTGCCCTGCGTCGGCAGGCGGACTCTCAACCACTGTGCCACCAGGGAAGTCCCGGTTTCTGGATATTAAAGAGGACACTGAAATCAATTGCTTATGGTATGAATCGTCTTTCATAATACGAATCCCTCCCCCACGTGCCACTGATTGATTAATTTTGGGTTTTTTTCAAGTGAGGCCCCTGTGTGTCTCCAAGCACACCTGGCAGGTGTGTGCAAGGCAAAGGGTGAAAATCACAGAACAGCCATTTCAATTTCACGATGCCGAGCCAGTGGTTTGCACCCAGGGCAAATCTGATGATGGTTTGAAACCTCAGGAGTCCCCAGGCTATGCCTTTGGACAAGAACATGTGCTTCTCTGAGCCTCCCAAAATGCCAAGTCCAGACCGAATCATCTCCCCGGGAAGTTATGTAAGGACTTCTCTTAGTTCCCAGGGGAAATAGCACTCTATACACTTGCCAGAAGATTCGGGTAAGGACAGAACCTTTAGTTTTCACCCAGAATTTCAGGGGACATGTGGCATCAGCCTTGGGATGTAGACCCACTGGCTACACCATAAACACCAGGTGACCTGCAGGCAGAAACGACCCCCACCACTTCCCTCTGACTGCCCCGTGGCCCCTGCTTTGAGAGCTGTATATACAAATCCCTTTCACACTAGCTACGAACTTGCCACTCTTTGACCAGGCTCATTATTCGGCTGTTACCACCAACAGACACCACAAAGCCATTCTGTCTCTAGCAGTGCTTGGTGGGAATCTCTTTCTCTACCCGGAGACTCCAAAACATGGTCAGGGCCACGTTTTACCTTTCTCTCCTGCTGGTCCATGTTGCAAGAACTTGGCAAAGGCTTTGCCAATTGCCTGAAACCATGGTTTAGGTGGTGCCTATTGTTGTTCACCAGCTATACCTGGTGATGGATAATTGAAAGGTGGTCACAATAACTACCAGTGGAAGTCCTGCCTGTGTGTAGAGAATACTCTATGTTTTCTCTACTTATCCCATTCGTTCTCCCTCTTCTTTTAGAATGTATTCCATCCTTTCCCTTCCACTGGATCCATATGGTAGTCAGCACCATTAATGTTGTAATGCCGATGGGTTCAGTCGTGGGTACTTGCCAACTGCACTTTTCTGGATTGGGGATGCAGGTAGACAAGCCTGTTTCTTTCCAGCAGTGGAAATGTGGGAATGTTTGGCAGCCTTGGTACCCATTTGGCAGAGAGAGGGAGAGGGAAGCAATGAGCAGAAGGAATAGTGATGGGAGGGTGAGGGTCCTGAATGTTCTGCCTCTCAGGGTTTCTGAGATCCAGACCATTTCTGTACTTGGCCCCGTGAGACCCCCAGAGCATGTTCCTGAAAAACCAGTTTTTTTTTAACCTGAACTGTCTTGACACTGGTTTCTTGCACTTGCAACAAAACTCAGAAGTGCAGTGAATTTTCTATTTTACAAACTGTCTCTGTCTCTTTCTTTTCTCCAAATCTCCAAAATTTAATAGAACCATCTGAATAGATATGAGCACCTAAGTTTGCCAGATAGGAGAGGTGTGACATTTATCCCTTATGTTAAAAATTTTTTAAAAAAGGACCTATAATGTGTCATGAATTTTATTATGTTATGGTTTCAGATTCTTGTCTCAGTTGAATGATAAATGTCATAATCTCATCTCAACTAGTCCTTTGTATATTTTCTCTTTTGTCTCCTAGGCTGGAATATATTTATTTCCTTTTGCCCTTGAGAGTATTTTAGAATGATTGCTGACCATTGATATCTGAAAAGCTATCAGATGGAGGAAACATTCTGGAGGTGGGGGAATATGCATGTGTATAGCAGGATGCATTTATGTGGTATTCTACCAGAGTGCTGGCCCAAATTCCAGGAACTGGAACTACAAAGGCCTGATGACCTTCAGCACTTTGTCATCACTGAGCAAGTGGAAGGGACCCACTTTGGCACTGGCCACGCAGGAGCCACATGCCTCCCATTACAGAACAGCTGAGGCATTTTCTCCACGCCCCGGAAAAAGTTTTGCTCCTAAAATGCTTGAGGGCTAGGGTCTCTGGGCAATTAAAATTGCTAGTTATTTGGAGGACAACCTCCCTAACTTTTGCATTTTTGACTTTCTGAAAGTACTTTTTAATATCTGCCTGTATTTTGCTGCTCCGGTGCACAGCAGAATCTGCATGAGGGTTGTGTGTCTGTGAATCAAGTTCTTGTTCACAGTTGGGAAGGTGTATCTTATTGTCTAAGATAAACTGATGTAGACACAGAAGGAGGGGAACAGGAAGGAGTCACCATTGGCCTTTAGTACCTAAGTCAGAAGCTGACTTTTCATATAGATCTCAATACCAACTTTTAAAAAAAATTGAAGTGTAGTTGATTTACAACGTTGTGTTAATTTCTGCTGTACAGCTAAGTGATTCAACTATCTATCTATTCTTTCTTAAAATATTCTTTTCCATTATAGTTTATCACAGGATAGTGAATATAGCTCCCTGTGCTATACAGTAGGACCTTGTTGTTTATCCATTCTATATATAATAGTTTGCATCTGCTAATCCCAAACTCCCAATCCTTCCCTCCCCCATCCTTTCTCTCCCTTGGCAACCACAAGTCTGTTCTCTACGTCTGTTTCTGTTTCATAGATAAGTTCATTTGTGTCATAGTTTAGATTCCATGTGTAAGTGATATCATATGGTATCCAATACCAGCTTTTAAAAAAATATGCAGGAAAGGTAATAATTTTATTTTGATATGTTCAGGAAGTCTGTTAACTTTGAAATCCTTTCAGTGATGTCCAGTTAAGTGAGATCTTTGAAGGTATACATTAAAATGGGCATGACCTAGTGTTTGAGTGAATGATCTCTTGGGATTCAGTGATTTATAAGGATTGGTTGTGGTTCTTTTGTAGGTTCTCCAGTAGGCAGGCGATGACTGGATGGACATTTTGCCAAGGGTTCATTTGCAGGTGAGCCTGGAGCTCACCTGTGGGGTTAGCTTTTGTTGTGCAGGATGGCCTTGCTGGTGTGGGACAGAGCACCACTTCTGTATTTCCTTATTCGAGATGCTAGCTCAAACTGATCACTAGTAGGTGTCATGAATTGTCTTTAAAGAGTGACCAAGACTTTGTTATCTAATCTGAACGTACTGCTTAGGCCTCTGGCATGCAAAGCCATCCATCAGGGATTGTCTAGTCCAAGTTGTGAAGTATATGAAGTGGTCCTGAGGAAGAGGAAGAGAAGAAAAAAGTGGGAGCCATATGGGACGATGAAGGAAGGGCCCACAGTGGGTCTGAGGCTCAGAGAACAGGTGGGTAAGGGAGCTTGGAGAGGAAGAAGGAAGAGCAGGGAATTGTCACTTTGATCCAAGAAGCCACCGGTGAGCCCCAGCTGACTCAGGGCGGCCTTGGTCCATCTGGTGTCTCAGTTTACCTCAAATATACATACATGCAAAATATGGCACTGGGAGATATTAAGATGGTTTCCGAAAAGAGTCTGTGCCCACAGGAATTTCAGTTTGCAAAGACAAAGTCCTGTTTACAAGGACAGAATGAATCTCTTGGGTTCGCCGTCCCTTTTCCTGGGATATTTGTTCTGTACACACTCAGAGTCTGAGTCCATTCTCAAGGTAACTACCTACAGTCTGCAAAAGGAAAATGCCTCATGGAACACACTATGTCTTAGCATGTTGGTATTTTTGAGTCATGGAGAAATGGAAAAAGCCTTTTATAAACTAGCATTATGTTTTTCCAAGCAAAATTTTTCAGCTATGTAAGAATAATCACTCCTCATCTTTATAAATATGAAATGAGATACTCCACAAATGCACACACTTACAGCTCCCCTCTACACCCACACACATGCATACACAAATGTGCACACACATGCACACTTGCACACACACACAGATGCTGTTAGTGATTATAACTTGGTCAGGTTGGAACAAAAGAAACAGACGTTTCCCTGTCACCAAGCAGACACCCAGGGCTTGTGCCTGCCCATCAGCCTTTCTAGCAGCAATTACACCGTCCATGGGTGTGATGAGCTGCAAACTAAACATTTGTAAAAAGGCTGTAATTAATGCAATTAGCTATTTACGCGATAGCCCATAATGAATCCAAAGGCATCGTTATTGACTATTGAGTAAATAATCTGACATTAAAAAGTCAATGATCTGCAAATGAAAAATTCTCCCTCTTTTTTTTTTAAAGGAGGAAAGATGAAGGAAAGAAAATTAAGGAAAAGAAGAAAACAAGCAAAAAAGCTCAGCAAAGATGTCATGGCATAATAGTCCATTATGCCTCCAATTGAGCCGTGGTGAACTATCAAAGAAATAATTGCACAATAGACCATAATAGCTTAATCGTGTCAACATCTTTGCCATTTACACATTTTTTTAATTAATGAAATTAAGTACAAAAAGGGGTCTTTGGATTTCCATCCTGATTTCACCTTTGTGATTGGGGGTGGGGTGAGTGTGGAGGTCCCTCCGCCATCTTCAAGTAAGGCAGCAGTCCCTGGGAGTCCACCAGATGTGTCTGTTGCTGGCTCGCTTGGCGGACACTGGAAGGGCACTGGAGGGACTCAGACAACCATGATGCTGGGTCTGGAGGATGCACCCCAGTGCGTTGCTGGTCACTGTGGCAGAGCCAGCAGTGGTAAGCTTTGGTGTTGCCCCGGGTCCTGGCTCGTTCTCTCTCACCCATGCTTACCTTCCAGGTCCCAGCCATTTTTCATGCATGCAGAGAGGCCCATAAGCAAGGCGCTTCTCTCCAAAGAGAAAACCAACGATTCAAGTAGCTTGACCTCTGAGTCATTCACCATTACCCTGGTCCAACCTTGATTTTGCTGTGGCCCTTCCCACTCAGGGTTTGGCTAGTGTAGCTGGATGGCCTGCTGGGGTGAAAAACAGCAGTACCAACTGATCCTTCTCTTCCTTCTTTTTCCTTCTCTCTGTGGCCTCTTTTGGGGGCAGGATTGGTTCAGTTTAGTTTTGTAGAGTACACCCTAACCCTCCCAGGGCCCTCCTTAAAGAACTGTTACAGTAGGTAGGCAATCATGGATCCTTCTCTATCTCTATCTATCTATCATCTATCTATCACCTATCTACACATACAAATATATATATTATTTTTAAACATTTGTTTTTGTTTTAACATTATATAATTTTAAATTCTGGTATTTATGCTGAAAGCTGCAGTGAGCAGAGGAATGCAAGACAAAAAAGGTACCTTGGAACTTGGAGGGAGAGAAAGGTTGTCATTGCCGTCTGCCCTTTCAGGGCATGGATGCTGTGTGCAGTTAGGAGATGGGGCAGGAACTGGTGGCAGCTATCCTAAGACACTGAGAGAGGTCAAGGGTAACCAATCAGCCTCCTCTTAGAGTATGACCTGTAGAAGAGACAACATTAGCTGACGTCTGCAGAGAGCTTTATATTTATAAAACACACCAACGTATTTCTTTTTAACATCTTTATTGGAGTATACCAACATATTTTAATTCCAGTTGCTTCTCAGGACAAAACTCATTAGCAACAGTAAGAGTAATAATAGCCATGATTTGCTTAGCGCTTCCGTGAGGCACTGCACCCTAAGTAGTTCCAACATTTGTTCATTACCATCGCCAGCACCTGGAACATCCCCTGGAGCCCAGTAAGAGTTGAGTAAGTATTTCCTGAATGACTAAGTGAATGAATACACTTGGAGATGGAAATCTCCATGTTACAAGCTCAGAGAAGTACCTTAAGTTGCCCAGAGTTGCATAGCACATCAGTGGCAGAGTTAGGCTTTGAAATCAGATTTTGCTGTCTTTCAAGCCTGGGCCACTATCCCTCCATATTATAGGGAAAGCAACAGATTCAGAGAATTTCCAAGCCCTGGGACGTTGGAGCCAGAGCTGTGTTGGGTCTGTACCAGTGTGCTCCCACAAGGGACCCCGACCAGATGGAAGAGCAGGCTCACCTCCCCACACAACCATCCTGCTGGGAAAACTCTGTCCTTCCCTTCATCCCCTCGGATGGTGAAGAGGGCTGATGGGACGAGATTCCTGGTCTGCGGGGGCGGGGATGGGTCTGAAGTTATCAGCAGGGTGGTGTGTGTCCAGAGCTCCCCTGTGCAGCTGGGGGCGTGGGCAGGACTGAATTGTGCACCTGCATTTTTAGGGAACTTTGTGGCTTTTCAAATGCTTCTCCCTCATGAATGTGCAAAAGCAGCTTATCTCTCTGCTTGGTCAATACAACTTCTTTATTTGGGAGATTCTGATTCAGGGAGCAGGGGGTAGGCTACGTGGGTGAGGAGTAGACCCAATGCTGCAGGCAAAATGAAGGCAGAGTTGTGCTTTCACCAAATGATGGCGCCGGGGCAGTGCTGTCTCCCAAGCAGTAGCTGGGGCCGCTGTGCCACTTGCTCCAGGTAAAGGTGGATCTAAGCCAGGTGAGGATTGCCCAGCTAAGGGATGGCTCTGATGATTCTCCGCGCTTGTGCACAGGCCCAGGGCCCTCTGGTTCACCGTACAATGCCACCTTTGTTCCTATTCACGTACCCAAGATGGAGGAAGATGAGCCACACTGGCCAGGCTCTGGCGTTTCTGATCAGGGCTGTGAGTTTTTGTACTTTTCTGTTCTGTGGTACCCTTCAGCTGGAGCCTATCTCTGCCATCGCTCACTGGCGTGATGGCTTTCAAGCACTGTTGTCTGTGCTGTTGATTAAACAAAATGAAGCTGATTGCAGCAGGTGGCTCAGGGTAGGCAGGAGTAGGTATTGCTACCAGCGCACCGAGAAACCATTTATCAAAGTTTTATCTGATCTGAAGCTCTGGATTTATCAGTCACTGCTCACAAATGGCAGCAAGCCAAGCCCTGTATGAGTGTGTCTGGAGCCAGCTTTGCTCTTCCAAGGAGTTGCGGCCAGTGCAGACACGGCCTTGAGTAGCCTGGCTAATGAAGTACCCTTGGGGGTGGGGGTGCACAGGGGATTTTGCCCCAAGAGGTAGGAACGTGGAGTGATTTCGAGATGGGTGCTTTCTTGGTGAGGACTGGACAGGCATCCTGCCTGGGTACGTGCACTTCTGCTTGGGGAGGGGGAAGCACACAGATCAACTGTAAATCCCAAGAATTACCAAGGACTTGCCACCTGGTGGGATGAAGGTTCTCAGGGAAGGGGTGGGTAGACGTTCAGAGTTCTGACTTTCTTTATCAAGAAAATGTGTTGGGGGCTTCCCTGGTGGCGCAGTGGTTGAGAGTCCGCCTGCCGATGCAGGGGACATGGGTTCGTGCCCCGGTCCGGGAAGATCTCACATGCCGCAGAGCGGCTGGGCCCGTGAGCCATGGCCGCTGAGCCTGCACGTCCGGAGCCTGTGCTCCACAACGGGAGAGGCCACAACAGTGAGAGGCCGGTGAACCGCAAAAAAAAAAAAAAAGAAAAATGTGTTGGCTAGAGGATGCCAAACACCTAAAATAGTGGTAACTAGAAAGCATGATCCAGGGGGTTTCTCTTACAGGATTTTAAACTCAGGAGACAGAAAGAGCCACAGATCTGCTTACATATAAAACAAACAACCCACAACCACTCCATCTAGGGGAATACCATACACAGAGGCAAAAGAGCCAGTGTTAGACTGGAAAAAAACCTCTGCAATGTATTATTTTATAGACAACCTTTTATAAATGATATAAAATGGGGTTTTGGTCTCCCTCCTGCAACTATACTGAAAGGACAGGAAAGGGTATTTTTTTTTTTTTTTTTTTTTTGCGGTACGCGGGTCTCTCACTGTTGTGGCCTCTCCCGTTGCGGAGCACAGGCTCCGGATGCGCAGGCTCAGCGGCCATGGCTCACAGGCCCAGCCGCCTTGCGGCATGTGGGATCTTCCCAGACCGGGGCACGAACCCGTGTCCCCTGCATCGACAGGCAGACACTCAACCACTGCGCCACCAGGGAAGCCCAGGAAAGGGTATTTTTAAAGGCACATGGACAGGAGAAATAGGAGGTGACATTGTAGCAAGAGAGTTTTGGAAGGTGGCAAACAAAAGGGTGAAAGTTGTGAAATGCTTGGAGGAGTTAAGAATACCAATTCCACAAAAGCTAAAAGTGTGCATCAGCACTGAACTGACTGTAAAAGAAATGTTAAAGTGTCTTCTCTAAGTGGAAAAGAAAAGACTACAGCACGAAGAATTTATAGGAAAGGAAAAATCCCACTAGTAAAGGTAAATATATAATAAAGACTGTAGACCAACCACTTAAGTAAGCTAGTATGTAGATTTAAAAGACAAAAATTGTAAAATCAAGTATAATTACAATAAACAGTAAAGGTATAAACATGAAGATGTAAAATATGACATCAAAAATACAAAATGGGGGACTTCCCTGGTGGCGCAGTGGTTAAGAATCCGCCTGCCAGTGCAGGGTACACGGGTTCGGTCCCTGGTCCAGGAAGATCCCACATGCTATGGAGCAACTAAGCCCTTGAGCCACAACTACTGAGCCCACATGCCACAACTACTGCAGCCCGTGCACCTAGAGCCTGTGCTCCACAACAAGAGAAGCCTCCGCAATGAGAAGCCCACACACCACAACGAAGAGTAGCCCCCACTCACCGCAACTAGAGAAAGCCCACAGGCACCAACGAAGACCCAACACAGCCAAAAATAAATAAATTAAATAAATAAAATTTTAAAAAACACACAAAATGGGTGGGAGGGGAGTAAAAAAAATGTAGATCTTTTAAAATGTGCTTGAACTTATATAACTTCCAGTTTAAAACAGATAGATATAATTATAGGGCAACATATATGAATCTCATGGTAACCACACATCAAAAACCTACAATAGATACACAAAAACTAGAGAGAAAGGAACACAAGCATAGCACTAAAGAAAATTATCAAACTGCAAGTGAAGAAATCAAAAGAAGAAAAAACAGAGAAGAGCTACAAAAAGAACAAGAAAATAAGTAACAAAATGGAAAAAAAACCTCTCAATTCCTAAGCCAGTAGGGAAAGCTGGATACCCCCAGGGGCTTGGGAATTGGCTGAGTCTGATTTAAAAGCTACCAGATCTTCTGATTCCTCCCCACCCCATGCAGCTAGAAGATATACTTGAGGGAATCAGCCAGAAAACAGGGCAAAAAGACCAAGAGATAGAAAATAGGAGATAAAGGGTAAAAAGAATATATTAGAAGGCTGCTCTAGGAATCATGCAGAACTGAGTTCCAGAAAGAGATACTGGAGAAAATGGAGGTGAAGAGGTCATTGAGGAGATGATTCAAGAAAATTTCCATGACAGCAGTGCAACAGTTCCCCAATTGAAAGACCAGTTCATTGCATGAACATAGGCCTATCACTGAAGTTTATGAGTGATGAGAATAGAAAAAAATAATCTACAAGAATGGGGAGAAGGAGAGAGTCTTCTCACCAACAACACTGCAACCTGGAAAGCCATGGAGCAATGCCTTCAAAATTTTGAAGGAAAATGATGTCCATCTTGGAATCCTTTACCCAGCCAAACTATCAATCAAGTATGAGGACAGAAGAAAGACATTTTCAGACATACAAGGTCTCAGATAACTTACTTCCTGCTTATCAGAAAGCTACAGGAAGAAGTGATCCACCAAAATGGGGGAGTGAACCAAGAAAGAGAAAGGCATGGATACAGGAAATAAGAGATCCAAGCCAGGAAAGAGGTGAAGGAAGTAGGTGTTCATTGGGCATGGGAGAGAGATTTCTTCAGGAAGTAGAATTTGTGATGCATTTGAACTTCTTGAGAAATGATTTAAACAATTGAGGAAAAATTTAGGGTCATTTAGTGAAAAGTGTATGGAAAACTAAGAAAACAAAAAACACCTACACAAAAAGAAAGCTAAGACCTCCAAGGAAACAAAAAGTTTTTCAAGAAAGAAAATGTAATGATGATTTATACATAGCTCAGATGTGAATGGCATTTACATGGTCATAATAACGTAACACCAAATACTGAACTAATCAACATTATGATATATTATTTGGGGGCGAGGTAGGGAATGAAGAGAGGGTATGTGTGCAGTAGAGCAGGGAGAGAAAGAATTAAATTTTCATTTTCCAAAGTGAAAACTTCATAGATAATACCTAACTGAAAAAAAGTCAAGAAGCGGTAATACAGACCTGTCATTTAGCGACATGGAGGTAAATACCAAATTAATCAGCGAGAAGTAAAAGTGGTTGTCTCTGCAGATGGGAAAAGGGAGAGGGTATGTGTACAGGGACTGCTGATTTCTACAACAGACTTATTGTGTTTAAAACTATTATACTTTTAAACTAGTGGGTTGAGCCATATAAACTTGAATTGTTTGTGGGTCAAAAATGATAAAAAAAAATCACCCATTATGCATGATTCAATCTAATACATGCATGTAAAATCTTGGAAAAATACTAAAAATAGGTACTAGATTAAATTGTCTCATTTATTGTCCCAGCTTTATCAAGATATAATTGACATACAACGTTATGTAAGTTTAAGATGTACAATGTGTTGATTTAGTGCAGTTATATATTGCAAAATGATTAACACCATAGTGTTGGCTAACACGTCCATCAAGTCACATACCTTTTACCATATCCTTTCTTTCCATGATGAGAACATGCATGATTTGTTCTCTTAGCAACTTTAAAGTAAATAAAACAGTATTACTAGCTATAATCACCATGCTGTACATTAGATTTCCAGAACTTATTCATCTTACAATTGGATGTTTGTACACTTTGACCAATATCTCCCCATTTCCCCCACCCTTTAGCCCCTGGTAACCACCACTCTCTGTTTCTATGAGATTGGATTTTTTAGGTTCCACATGTAAGTGATATCATACAGTATTTGTCTTTCTCTGACTTATATCCCTGAGTATAATGCCCTCAAGATTCATCCACGCTGATGCAAATGGCAGAATTGCCTTCTTTATCGTGGCTGAAGAATATTTTATTTTATATATATATATATAATATATTCCATTCATTTGTTGACATTTAGGTTGTTTTCATATCTTGGCTATTGTGAATAATGCTTCAGTGAACATAGGGATGTGGGTATCTCCTCAAGATCCTGTTTTAATTTTCTTTGGTTATATACCCAGAACTGGGAATGCTGAATCATGTGGTAGTTCTATTTTTAATTTTTTGAGGAACTTCCATACTGTTTTCCACATGGAAAATAACTTATATTTACATTCCTACCAACGATGTACTAGGATTCCCTTTCTCCACATCTTCACCAATACTGGTTATTCCTTCTTTTTGATAATAGACATTCTAACAGGTGTGAAGTGATACCTCACTGTGGTTTTGATTTGCATACCTCTAATGATTAGTAAGTTGAGCACATTTTCATCTAAATGTTGGTCATTTGAATGTCTTCTATGGAAACATATCTATTCAGTTCGTCTGCCGATTTTTTAATGAGATTTTTTTGCTATTGAATTATGTGAGATCTTTATATATTTTGGATATTAACCCCTTATCAGATGATTTGCAAATATTTGATCCCATTCCATAGATTGCCTTTTCTTCTTGTTGATCATTTCTTTTGCTGTGCAGAAGCTTCTTAATTTAATGTAATCTCACTTACTAATTTTTGCTTTTGTTGCTTGTGCTTTTGGTGCCATATCCAATAAAATGTTGCCAAGATCAATGTCAAGGAGGCTTCCCCCTATGTTTTCTTCTAGGAGTTTTATGGTTCCAGTTCTTATGCTTAACTCTTGAATCCATTTCAAATTGATTTTTTGTGCATGGTGTAAGGTCAGGGTTCAACTGCATTCTTCTGCATGTGATTATCCAATTTTCCCAGCACCACTTATTAAAGAGACTATCCTTGCCCCACTGAGTATTCTTTGTTACCTTGTCAACTATTAGTTGACTGTACATGAGTGGGTATTTCTGGGCTCTTGATTCTGTTTCATAGGTCCATGGGTCTATTTTTATGCCACAACCATACTGCTTGATTACTATAGCTTTGTAGTATAATTTGAAGTCAGGAAATATCATGCTTCCAGTTTTGTTCTTTCTCAGAATTGCCTTGGCTATTTGGGGTATTTTGTGGTTCTATACAAATTTTAAGACTGTTTTTTTCTATTTTTGTGAAAAAATGCCATCAGAATTTTGATAAGGATTGCATTGAATCTATAAATGACTTTGGGTAGTACAGATATTTTAACAATATTAATTCTTCTGATCCATGAACATGGGTTGTCTTTCCTATTGTTTGTGTCTTCTTCAATTTTTTTCATCAACATCTTGTAGTTTTCAGTGTACAGAATTTTACCACCTTGATTAAACTTATTCCTAAGTATTTTATTGTTTTTGATGCTATTGTGAGCAGGATTATTTTCTTTATTTCTTTTTCAGATGTTTTATTGTTAGTATATAGAAACACAACTGATTTCAGTGTGTTAATCTTGTATTCTGTAACTTTACTGAATTTGTTCATTAGTTCTAACAGTTTTTTGGTGGAGTCTTTAGGACTTTCTATATAAGATCATATCAGCTGAAAACAATGACAATTTTCCTTTTTCCTTGCCAAATTTCTTTTTCTTGCCTCATTGCTCTGGCTAGGACTCCTAGTACTGTGTTGAATAGGAGTGGTGAGAGTAGATAGCCTTATCTTATCCCTGATCTTAGAGAAAAAGTTTTCAAGCTTTCACCATTGAGTATGATTTGACTTTGTCATATCTGGCCTTTATTGTGTTGAGATATGTTCCTTCTATATCCTATGTGTTGAATGTTTCTACCATGAAATAATGTTGTTTGTCAAATGCTTTTTTTCTTTTTATGCATCTATTGAGATAATCATATTTTTCTTTCATTTTATTAATATGGTATATCACATTAATTGATTTGCATATGTTGAATCATCCTTTCATCCCATAATTTTCATCTCTTCATACTGTGTATTCATTAACACATTTTTGTAGCTATGGCTATTTTCAACACTTTTGTCCTTTAACATTTAGAGTAGTGTTAAGTAGGTAACACACCACCATATTACAATATTAGAGTATTCTGAATTCTGACTATGTGCTTTCCTTTCTCAGTGTTATATATTTTCATGTTACTAATTAGTGTCCTTTAATTTCAGCCTGAAGAACTCCTTTCAGCATTTCTTATAAGGTTTGTTTAGTGGTGATGAATTCCCTCAGCTTTTGTTGATCAGGGAAATTCTTTATCTCACCTTCATTTCTGAAAGACAGCTTTACTGGGTAAAATTTTCTTGGCTGGAAGTTTCAATCTTTTGGCACTTTGAATGTATTATCCCTGGCTTCCGAGGTCTCTGATGACGGATCTACTGATTGCCTTGTGGAGGTTCACTTGTATGAGATCAATCTTTTTTCTATTGCTGCTTTTAAAAGTCTTTCTCTTTGATTTTAGACAGTTTTATTATAATGTGTCTTGGAGAAGATCTTTTTGGTTTGAGATTTTGGGGAAAGCTATTAGCTTCATGAACTTGGATGTCTAAGTCTTTCCACAGGTTTGTGAAGTTCTCAGCCATTATTTCTTTAAATAAGCTTTCTACCCCTTTCTCCCAAAGAGGTAATAGGTTTAAAAAAAATAAGTAAATCAAAAGAGTAATCTTAGTTTTAAAAAAGTTCTACTTTAACTTCTATAGTTGGGAAGTTGTTCAAACAGTCAGTTTGGGGTTATCTGATGATATTAAAGATATTGGGAAATAGCAGCTGATTTTGCAAAGGTTTGATGATGCCAGAAAGAAGTGGTAAGGCCTCAAAGAGGAAATTATCCTAGAGCTTCAAAGAATAGAACCTCTCCTGTACGTTGGGGAATGCATTGTAAGGCCTGTGCTGGAGTATCGATCATAGGAAACCACATTGATCCTGTCCTTTGATTCTTAAGTTGACAAAATTCAGCTTGGGCTTGTCTATAGTTTCCCTTCCCATGAGATACGAAGAAGAGGTTCTCCAAGGAGACGACATTTGAACCAGGCTTTACAGCCTGGTTTTATTTCTTTTATTTAAGTGGAATGCTTGATTGATACTCTGCTTACAAACATTATGAGTTCCTCAAACAGAGGGCCTTTCTATATTGTTCACTGACATTCATTAAATATTTGGTGAATGAGCTGGTAGAAAATCATAGGCCCAGAAAGAGCTCAAGTGGACATCATTCTGTTGGTTTCTAGTTTGTAGCTTTCTATTCTGATAGACAAGAGTCTCTAGCTCATTCTTCCCTTTTCTTCCACTTGTCCGAATTAGCTGACGTCAGCCTGGACACAGGGCATCTGGAGCATATTCTCACAGGCAGAGCAGTGCACTCCTTCAGAGAGGGGCGTGGGGTGTGGAAGAAGCCTGGTAATTGTGTTAGAGAAGGAGAAGTTGCTGCTGATGACCTTTGATAGAGAAAAGTGCAAGCGGCCCCCTTGGGAATATAAAAGAATCGTCCCCTGCACAGATGAAGAGATGGAGGGGAAGACATTGAGTCACTGTATACTGCAGCCAGCATACGAACTAGAAAATGGAAAAAGTGTTGGTTTCTTTGAGCGTGGAAGCAAAAATACAAAACTCACATTATATTTCAAACTTCCTTTAAGGTTCACCTTAGGAGTCATCTCTCCCTAAAAATTTCCTTGTTTCTATATCATAGCGTTCATCATCTTCTCATTCTCTGATTCCTTCCACCCTAAATATATGCTGAGTGCCCTCTAAGTGCCAGGCATTGGGGATACACCAGTGAATGGGGGAGACAATGTTCCAACCCATGTGGGGCTTACTTTCCAACAACGTCTATGGGGTCAATGCTAGTGTTCTCGCCTGGAAGACACGTTCAGGTGAGGACACTGAAGCCAGAGATCCAGGGCACACACCTGGTAGGGTGGAACCAGCATTCTGACCCATAGTGCCTCAAACTTTATTCCAGCAGGTAGTTTCCTACTGGACCGTGCTGGAACCTGCTGATTTTTCTTTTTAAAGTTACAGCCTGCAATTAATTAATTAATTAATAATATTATTTTTTTTAGGCTGCACATCTTGCAGGATCTTAGTTCCCCAACCAGGGATCGAACCCAGAACCTCTGCAGTGGAAGGGCGGAGTCCTAACCACTGGATCACCAGGGAATTCCCACCTGCTGATTTTTATGTTCCTTGAAACCACTTCTTAGCACTGTCCAGTTAGACTCCGAACTGCCAGGGGCAGCAGCAGGATATCCTTTTCATGTGTCTTTTGGAGTGTCTTTGGATCAGCACAGTACCATAGAGCTCTTCAGATGACCTGCATTGATTATGACATGGATTATTGGGAAAGAATTCTCTCTTCTACCTGACACCAAGCATGACCTAACTGTTAGACTTTTGATCCCAATTCTGGCCATCGTACACTGAAGAGAAACAGAGGAAAAGAAGACATTTTGCAACGAATAGGGCAGCATCTGCTGTGGGCCAGGAATCAGGCTGGGCCCGGGCTGCTGGGATGAGGGGCGCATGGTGCCAGGGCAAGGCATTTAGCAGCTTGTTCTGGGACTCAGCCAGAGTCACAAAAACATCTCACTGGGAGGCATCAGGAGGATGGCATGGGCCCAAGGAGACCCAAGGCAGAGGGGTGGCTGATTTGGGCTGTTCCCCCGAGAGATGATTTTGGGCTAGACAATGGAGAGAGAAAGAAGGCTGTCCAGGCATTGGACACACGGGTAAGCAAGCAGAATGCAGGTGCATGGACCACTGGAGGGGGACGGTGTGTCTTACAGTGCAGTCATAACATAGCCTTCCTAAACCTCAGTGAGGGCACATGCTTCCCGAGAGCACGGAGACCTGTGTGTTCTCTGTAGGCCACTCACAGCCATTTGGGCAGGGACAGTGACAGGATCCAAGATACGTTTCAGAAAGACCATCCTGGGGGCAGGAGAGATGGAACGTGATTGCAGCCGTGGATGAGGAAGCGGCTGAGGACCTGTAGTGGGGCATCTCCCGGGAGGACAGATGGAAGGGATGGAGATGCTTCACAGGTGACTCTCTGTGAGACTCTGGGTTGTAGGCTGCCTGCCTGCATGGTGTTGAGCTGAGGTGCAAGATCAGGTCAGAGGCTCCCAGATTCCAGAGAAAGGTTTGGGCCAGAGATGTAATTTTGAGAATTTCCAGAGTGTAAGTACGTGGAGGCTGTGGGCACAGATGAGTTCAGCCAAGGAGAGTGAAGAGACAGAGTCAAAGTAAAGAGTAGAAATGTAGGTGACACCCACATCGAGGACCTGGGAAGCAGGACTCACCAAAGCAGGCAGAAAAGCAGGAGAAAGAGAGGATTATCTCAGAAGCCAGGGTGGCAGAAATCTTCTAGAAGGAGGAAGAGAGCAAAACTTGTAATAAAACTCTCATGTTGAAGATAGATCCATTTTCAATAATATTCTGTCGTGTTTTATGCTGTGCTCCTCACTGTAAAACTCATGTATCTTATTAAATGTTCTCTCAGGCTCCCCCAAATCCATGTGCTTGAGCACTACGGGGTTGTCCTGAACGGGACTTCTCTTTATTGGAAATTGAGGTCATGTCACTCAATAAAAGACAGCGGTCCCTGAGAAAATGGAATATGCTTGGCTGTGCTCAGAGTCATCAGGAAAAGGAAGGCTGGGAGACTGTCACTGTTGCTAGCTCTCAAAGATGGAACCTACTTTTGGGCACCCCATCCTTTGTTGAAAAAATTAATCTGTAAATAGTTTATTAAGGTCGGAAATGCTGCCAGCGACCCTTTGAAAACAGATACAACATCTTTAAGAGATTGCAAAGGTAAATCTTATTGTCTGGGGAAATGACTTCTGCACAGTTATTTCTTTTATTGCTCTGCTGAATGTGACGGCACTACTCAGTTTAATAAATCCTAGTGTATCTCTCAGTCCATGTAGGCTGATATAAATATCTCCAGTTATGTCACATTACCACCTTTGTACAGCTATACTGGGCCCTGATGACTGGGGTCTGATAAATGCAAAACCTCATTTGGTTTGTGAGTGATTGAGCGCTAACACTGTTTAGATTTCTTAATATACTTGTATTAGCATGAACAAGTAATGAGCATGCCAGCCTTTTTTGAATATTTGATTGTATCTTTGTAATGGATTTGTGTCTCTCTCTTTGTGCTAATGTCATTGTAACTTTGTTGGTGTCATATCTCCAAGCCACGGCAATTGATCTTTATCACCCCATCTTGAGTCAATCACCCTCTCCTTGCCGAATCACAGCGTGTTTGTGCCTTTCTTTCCTGCACAATTCTGCATTTGTCTTTTTGAGAAGAGGTGCTGGTCACCACCCCATCCTCAGGAAATGCCTTTCCTGCTTCATGTAGAGTAGGTTTTAGATTTTTCCAAAGAGGTCGATAGAGCCAAGGCTTGAAAGTTGACCATGCTCTCAAGTAAAATCCCCAAATAAGAGCCTTGTCCAGACCTTACCTCCAGCAAAACGCTATCAACCTGTTCATTACTGCCGGGTTGATGGGTTTACCATTGTACAAGTAGCTTCCATAAGCTGGAGTCTCTGAGGCAGAGAGGATCCCTTTTTAAATATAGAAAAGACTCCTTTAATAAGGGCTTCCTTGCCTGAATAGAGCAAAAAAGTTACCATTATATGCAATGGCCAATATTTTATGCTTGTGGGAGTAATCTTCTCATGGAAGATTACTTCATGTTAGACCTGTTAGCAACTGATATCCCAGGTCAAACACCTAGCAAACCAGTTCACATGTTACAAGCCTGAACAGACTTGCAACTGTGGCTACCAGGATTAATAGTTCCCTGAGTGCCCACCAAGAATGTCAGTGATAGGGCAGAGCCACATGCTCATGGGGCAGGGAAGGTAGCACAGAGATAGTACTCTAAATTTGGAAAGAACCATGAGCACACTTCAAGCACAGAGACCTGCTTGTATTTCCACTGTCACACTAAGTCACTTAGTTAAGTAGAAGCTGTGGCTTGAACTGAGTCCATTAGTGCTGATGAGGATATAAAAATGTGTTTGGGGTATTCCTATCTTCTGTGTCACAGCAGAAATCTAGGCAGAGATGGTACTTACATGAAATGATAACTGTAACGTGTTCATTGAATCTCTGATAAACAAATAAATCATAATTATTATTATAGTGATCATTATAATAAACCTGGTTTGAACTTCTAATTGATTTTCTCTAAACCAATGCTTTTGGTTTTTAGACATAGTGCATACGAATTGAGTAAACTGTATTAGTTTGGCTTTTTATTTTGTTTCTTCCGGTACAATTATCCTTCCTCACCCCAACTCTCAGTATCCTCAACCTGGCCTTCTCCTTTTGCCTCCTTCTTTTTGATCACTCAGGAATCTCCTATGTGCCCTTGGCCTCTGCTTTTCTCCCTCCTATTTAGCTGCTGAGATCACGGTAATCTGGTTTCTGTGCCCAGCACTGCCGACTTCATTTTGCAAAGGCACCAGGGACAGCCTGATTGCTGGATCTCCTCTCTGCTTTCACTCAGCTTGTTCGCCCCACAGCCCTGGTTTCTAGGGATCAGCCTCCCCTGCTTGAACCCCTCCAATCTTGACTTTGGGGACCCAATCTCCTTCTCTTCCCTTCCCAGACTGTCTGGGCTCCCCGGGACCGACTGCTTTCCTTTCCTCGCTGGTGCACACTGTTTGGATGATCTCACATGTGAGAATGGGCTGGATTGTGTCCTCCCCAAATCTATATGTTGAAGTCCTAACTCCCCAATATCTCAGAATGTGGGTGTACTTAGAGAAAGGTCTTTAAAGAGGTCATTAAGTTAAAATGAGGTCGTTAGCATGGGCCCTAATCCAATATGACTGGTTTCCTTATAAAAGGCGGAAATCTGAACACACAAAGAGACACCAGGGCTGTGTGCACATGGAGAAAAGACCATGTGAGGACAAAGAGAGAAGACTGTCACTTACAAACTGAGGAGAGAAGCCTCAGGAGAAACCAAACCACCCAACACCTTGGTCTTGAACTTACGGATTCCAGAACTGTGAGAAAATAAATACCTGTTGTTTAAGTCACCCAGTTTGTGTGTTTTGTTATGACAGCCCTAGCAGACTAATACACCTGTCCTCTGAGCTCTCAGGTTCTGGGAGGCATGTGAAATGCAGGTGTCTCTCTTGGACCCCTGTCCTGGGTATCCAGTGGGTCGTTGGGCATCTAGAATGCTGAGCCAATGGGGGAATTTTTATTCCTTTTCAAGACAGGATTAATCTGAGTACGACAGGAGAAGGAACCAGCGGGAAGGAGGAGATTGAAGCTTCTGGGATGAGGGGACGTTTAGAGATCTGGAGAAGGAGTGAGAGAGGGGATGGAGTATAAGGGTAAGAGATTTCGACTGGTAAGGTGGAAAACACCTCTTTCCTGAGGATGGGAGCTTCTGCTTGGACTGACTCTATTAGTGGTGAAAAGAACATAAAAATGTGTTTGTAATTTTCCCAAGTCTTCCAATTTACAGCAGAAATTCAGGTAGAGACGGGAGCCCTGTACGGAGTACAGGTGACAGGTAGTTGTGGAAAGGTGCCTGCTGTCTTTGCTCTTTCCAGGAAGTAGGGTGCGAGTCTTGGGAAGCATGGGGAAAATGTGTGTGGTCGCTGGGGGGCTCCGGTTGGGGGATGGACAAGACCCAGTGGGGATGGAAGGAGGGTTGAGATGGTGTTGTACAGCACAAATGTGCAGAGGATGTGAGTGAGATCCGAGATCTTATGAAATGCTTTGTGGCCCAAGGCAGGAATGGGGTAGAGGTGCATTGGGTCAAGGAAGCACCAGTAAGCGTGGTGCAAACGTGGGTCCCAGAGGGATCTCCAGGATGAGAGTAAACCAGCTATATCTTCCCTGATGAATGAAAGGAGTCAATGGGACCCTGAACCAGGGAAGGGCTGAGTCAACTGGAGGTCCCAAGGGAGTAAATAAGAAATATATTGGTTTGGGGGAGGGGCAGAGGTGAACAGTGATGAGACTTTTGTGAGAAAAGAAGCAAAGTTTCTGAACCTCAGAGGAGAAATTATAGAATGACAAAGTCCAAGGATAAAGATCAATGCAGGATGAAAGAGAACTTTCCCCAGTGGATTAGGTGTTCCATGGAAAGAACAGCCAGCGGTGGGGACTCAACAGGGCAATCCTACTTCATACCCTCAAGTTTTCGAGCACCTTCAAACGAAGGTGATGAGAAACCCCCGCCTTCTAGTCATATATGTCAGTAGACCCCAGATGCTGCTGTTTGGAGCCTTATTGCTGCTTTCCAAAAAGTGACAGGGCCTGAAATTCATCCCTTATTTCTCTATCAAACTACATGGTGAATTTTCTAGTAAAAGATTCAAGGATCGTTTGAGGCCAATGGGATACTGTACATGCATATTTCATTAAAAAAATATAATGACATGACACAAGTCCCATATTCCAGTGTCATCATTTCTGCTTCGCTTGGGGTAGGAATTTCTTTCCCTGATATTTTCATTTTTATCATGTAAATGAATGAGTCACCCTGAACCTTGGTGTCACTCTCTTCTCTTTTTCTCTATTTCTAAATAGTCTTTTCCTCTGGTGCAGTAGAGGAAACACACAGGCACACAACATAGCCAGATGCATTCTGATTTCCTCTGTTCTACTGAAATCAGGTCTCTCCCACTATATGTCACATGATGATGGGGGAAGGATGTGCTAAAAGGATCAACCATTTGTGTGGGTCTCCTTCTCTATGACCCAGTAGAGCTGAATGCCTATGGCAAACCGATTGCTCTGTAGATTTGGTCCTGATTATTAAACACTGAATGTGAAAAGCTAAGCATATAGGAGGAAGAGTTATCCTCTAGTTTATGTGAAGTCAGCAGTGAAAATAAAAATTGTGGCATGTAGGTAGTTGTTTATTTGCTTTACCTTATAGTCCTACTGCAGAGCTTTATCTTCTGTGCCAAAGTTTTTCTCCCCCCCTAGTTATGACAATGGATTATTTCTGTAAGCAAGTGCTCTATCCATTATTAAATTGATTATTCAAATCTCATTTAAAAAAAGAAGCCAGATGGCAATTTTCCATTATTTGTTGCTACTGACAACCACCAGCCCTAAACTGAAAGATTTTCCTTTTTTTCTTTCTTCTACTGGCTAAACAGCCTGCTGAATTTTCATGCAGACCAAATGTAGATCCTATATTGGAAACAAATAGCCAATTACCAAACAAGATTGTCATTATTGATTATTTTAGAATCATCTTTGCATTGACAAAGCTGTTGTTCTTTTGATGATTCCATAATTAACTTATCTATATTCAGGCAGAATAACTGTGTTCCCTGTAGTCATTCGGATGTGAGCATTATTGTTGTTATTTAGTTGTCATGACAGCAAGAAACATGTTTTTACATGTCCAGCATCCTGGTTATTTTAAGATCCTAATAAGTATGCCTTGCTAATGAATCAGAATAATGGCGATCCTGCAAAATAATGATTTTTTAAATTCTAAGGGAGTCTTAAAATCTAAATGTGAGATAATTGCTTGTGCTCGTGATAATCATGAAGTATGTTCCTTTCACTACGCTCACTCACGTGCGTGCTCACACATGTGACCTCTCCCTCTTCTCTAGGTGAATGCGTTTGTGTATTTCTGTTTTGGAGTTAGCATCCTCTGTGGCGATGGGACTTCCTCTGAAGCACTTTTCAAAACCAGCATTTGTCAGATCATCTCATGGCTGGGGCCACGCTCAGTGTGTTAGTAGTCTTAGAAACCTACTGTGGGACTCCATCTCCAAATTCTTGAGTGGCTAATTTTTAACACTTTATTTTGGCGTGTGTCAATTTAACTGTTTAGATGTCTTCTGCATGTGTGCAAGTGGGATTTGTTTTAAGTAACTGAAACTAGGAAGATCATACTCTAATTGATTGGATTCTTGCAGGTTAACAGTTTTCCCTTTCATGACTCCAGTTTCACCCTATGTTTTGGGTTGGTTGATCTTGCCAAGAGAAATGACATTCTAGTTACATTAAAGAGACTGGCCTTCAGTATGAAATATATGGACACAAAAGTCCTTGGATGCATCCTCAGAAGATTAAAACCATGGCCTCTGTAAGTTCAAGAGGATTTTGGAAACTTTCCAATTCATAGCCAGCTAATTCCCTGAGTGGGGGGAGGAACTAATAAACATTTTGGCCAGTAGTGCTAAATTCAAATTCCAGCCAAAAGAATGAGAAAATTCTGCCCCCTTCTGCCTTCCTAAAATCAGGATTGTTTTGTCTCTTGGAGAATGCCTGATTGTTAGGGGAGGGCTGCGGAGGGAGATGGGCTGCCTCCTTTCCTAGTGGTTTCTGGAGAACTCTCATATAATTTAATAGCTAATAATGAGGTCCATACCGAAGGTACCCCATGGGCTACTTCACTCCACTCTCCAAAAATGAAACACCTCTTCAGCATCAAGAAACACTTCCTGGTAGAAAGAACATATTGTTCACCAGAAACATACTTTGGTTGTGCATTTCAGAATCTCTATTCTGGTAGTTGTAAGAAACAAAATTTTAACATATAAATGCTGTAATAGTAAAAATGTGTTAGCATACATGTTAAGTTTTTAATCAAACATTGCAAAAATGCATTAATCAGTATTTCATAGTTCATTACAGTCTGACTAATTTTGAAATCCCTCATGTAAATTGATTAAATGTCTTCTGCAGGCAGATAAATGGGCTTTTGTTTTAAGCAACCTTTACTGAGAAAACCATAATTCTCTGTGACTCAATTCTTTCACATTTGTGACTAGGCTAGCTGTAGATGATCTAGAATTTTCCTGTTTGCAACTGGACCTACAAGCCCATGGTAACATACTCTATGGCAGCGGTCCCCAACCTTTTTGTCACCAAGGACCGGTTTCGTGAAAGACAATTTTCCCACACACGGGGAGGGTGGGTGGTGGGATGGCTCAGGCGGTAACGTGAGTGATGGGGGGCAAGGGGGAGCGGCTGTAAACACAGATGGAGCTTTGCTCGCTCCCTCACCGCTCACCTCCTGCTGTGCGGCCCGGTTCCTAACAGGCTGCAGACTAATACTGGTCCAGTGCATGGCTTGGGGGTTGGGGACCCCTGCTCTATGGGCCTAAGTATCTAGTGAGTGTCTACTTGGTGCCCAAGATTGTGCCAAATGCCAAGAGAGAAGCGAGGGCAGCAGGAGACATGATTTTTTCCCTTATGGAGAGAGATGACTCATATGTGCACAAGTAAAAGCAAAAAATATACACACTTAATCAAGACTGGGCTGTGCAGCACAGCCTATAAGCTTTTTCTCCTTTCCAAAAATATAAACCAACTCGGGATAGCTTTAAAAAGAAAAAAGCAGGGTGGTTACTTATTGGCAGGATTTTGGAGGTATTTTCATGTTAGGTTACAGAGAGGGAAGGGGTATCTGGAACCAGAGATTCAAAGCTCTCAGGACTTCCTCTTTTTATCTTTGTCTCTCTGACCTGTTTCCCTCAGTGTCAGCCTCCCCACAAGGCTGGCAGCTCCTCCCAGTTAGTTCTGAGCTTGCCTTCCCAGTGGAAAAAAGTTTTCCCCACCACTTCCAGTTAGAAACTCCATAGGAATGACTCTGATTGGTTCAGCTAACTCACTTGGACCAATCAGTGTGACCTCTAGAAGGATTCTGATTGCTTCACCTGATTCACTTGGACCAGTCACTAAGGGCTCCCAAAGACTGTGATTGGTTTAGCTAGGTTCGTTTCCCCGCAACCTCAGACAACAGGGCTCGGAGAATAAATAAATCTAGGTCTCTTGCCAACTTCCTGGGCCATGATGGGAGCAATGGGAGTCAGATGTGCTGCTTGAAGAGGGGGACTTGGTCATATAATTATGAAGGGGGCTTCAGGGACAGGAGTGGTGAGAGCAATGGGGAATGTACATAGGTGGTCTGAGTATACCCATTTGGGGAGTGGTGGAAAGATCTGTCCCAGGAAGATAGTGTAGTCGGGTCAATACGAGATACAGGTGACAGGACTGTGTGTGGTCAAATATGGCTGGACTTAGAAGTCTTTCAGAGAACTTGCCCTTGAGTGGCCAGAAAATAGGGAAATATTGGCTATTACAGAGCAAAGGAACAGAAAGGTGATCTAGGCCAATTGGATGGATGGGGTAAGTGATGCAACTTGCTGGAGGCTGATTCTGGGACCAGGGAATGAAGTGAATAGAGATTGGTCCAAGAGTGGGAGTACGGTGGAAAAGAGAGGGTGGTGTGTTTATGTCAATCCCAGTCTCTCAATTTATCCCTCCCCGCAACCCCCCTGGTAACCATAAGATTGTTTTCTACATCTGTGACTCTGTTTCTGTTTTGTAAATAAATCCATTTGTACAATTTTTCTAGATTCCACATATAAGCGATATCATACTATATTTGTCCTTCTCTCTTTGACTTAACTTCACTCAGTATGACAATCTCTAAGTCCATTCACATTGCTTCAAATGGCATAATTTCATTCTTTTTATGGCTGGGTAATATTCCATTGTATATATGTACCACATCTTCCACACACTGGTATATATAAAGTAGATAACTAATGAGGACCTACTGTGTAGCACAGGAAACTCTTCTCAGTACTCTGTAATGACCTATATGGGAAAAGAATCTAAAAAAAGAGTGGATATATGTATAACTGATTCACTGTGCTGAACAGCAGAAACTAACACAACATAGTAAATCAACTATATTCCAATAAAAATTTAAAAATTTTTACATGACAATTGTATCTCAATAAAGTGGATAAAAAATAAAAAAAAAAAAAGAGAGAGGGGCTTCCCTGGTGGCGCAGTGGTTGAGAGTCCACCTGCTGATACAGGGGATGCGGGTTCGTGCCCCGGTCTGGGAAGATCCCACATGCCGCGGAGCGACTGGGCCCGTGAACCATGGCTGCTGAGCCTGTGCGTCCGGAGCCTGTGCTCCGCAAAGGGAGAGGCCACAACAGTGAGAGGTCCGCGTACGGCAAAAAAAAAAAAGAAAAAAAAAAAGAGAGGGTGGATTTAATGGCTTCCTCCCAGGAAGAGACAGCAGAGCTGGGTAGAAGACAAGGAGGGTGGGGATTGAATTTGAGACCTTTGAAGAATGGGGTGTTTGGGAAAGATCTATTAAGTGGGATACAATAATAAATAGTAACTATAATGATAGCTCACACGTTGAGGATTTTTATGTTCTAGGTACTGTTCTAAGTGTTCACATGCATTAACTTATTTGCTCGGCCCTAACTGGCGGTTAGTATTATCATGCCCATTTTGCAGATAATGAAAATAGGGTGTGAAGAAGCTAAGCTGTGTGCTTGCAATCACACAGGTGTAAGTGGTGGGGCTGGCTTGTGAGCCCAGCAGTCTGGCTTTACCATCTACTCAGAATGGGTTCAGTTGTTGCCAGGTTGAGCTTCAGGTGACATTGGCCCACCCCACTCATCGTGCCCTAGTCAGTAGGGAGAGGCTGGAAGAAGTTGAGGGGAGATTGGATTAGAAGAATGAACACAATCTGTGACTCACTGGCACTGAGACAGGAAAAGTCCAAAAGGATTCTGAGTCTCAAAATTGGAGAGCTTAGCAAAGACACCCTGATTCATCAAGGCTGACTTGTTTCCCCCCAAATGTGGCTTCATTTGAGTAAAAATCTTTGTCATGGTCTTGCTTTTTGGCAAAAGAAAGGCTAAGGAATGATTCCCAATGTAGAACCTGCATCCCTAGATCAGTGGGTTAAATACTTTGCAGTGGTAACAGAACGATGTTTTGGGATAATATTTTCATTAAAATAAAAATACATTAGAAGATTTGTAACTAGCACATGAAAATTATGAATTTGATAGAGCTCATTTCTTAGGGTGAGGATGGATTTTCTTTTTAAGTTAGGCAAATTTTTTTTAGTAAATTTAAGAACAGATGGTATGCAGACATGACAAAAATTTCCAAGATGGATTGAAAATGATAGTTTGGGGCCAAGGTCAGATTTCCACTGGCCTGGCCCCAGAGAGCAGGTCCCATCTTGCCTCTATTTATAATCAGACTCTTACCTTTCCACTTGTGCACATCCCTTCCTTTATGACAGCTACAGCTGACCCCTCACCATTCCTACACACCCCAGAGAACACCCTTATATTCATCCTTTCATCCTTGCTTTCCTGCCATCTGCACTGCCTCTGGATTCATTTCTTCTTATCAGAATCCTACCTTTCATTTCAGTATCCTATGGTTTTATTCACACATGGCAAGGGTGGCAAATGCAGAAGCCTACCAGAGCCATTCAGGTAATGTAAATTGAACGAAGTGGATCGGCTATAAGATTACAGGGTGTGGCAAGGATTCTGGGGAACTTGAGAGCAGATGCCTCACAAAAGGCAGTCAAATGTAATCTCTAAAAGGACTGGCTCTCCAGAGAGAATGCAAAGTCAGGCTAGATTTGCTTTTCAAGCTGTTCTTTGCTACTTCTATCTTATATTTATGGGGCATGCATTAAGTGTCAGACACAGGTGACAAAGGAGGTGCATTTACACCACGGGAGGGGTGAACACATGCTCCGTAGAGGTGTGTAAACTTTGTGAACACGGGCACCTGTGCCGTGGGATCATAGCACAGACAAGCTCTGCCCCCTCCTCCGTGAAGCCTTCCCTGATCGCCATTCTCTCCCTCTGCATTGGGGCTGATTTCTCTCTCCTTTATGCACCCAGGTCCCAGTGAAGAGGACCCTGGGGAGTAATAGCATCTTACCTAGTAGGAGAGGTCTCCAGGGGAATTTACAGCTCCCACATCACATGCTGAGACAGAGGGTATCTACCAGCTTGGATGTCAAGAAACGATCAGGGAGAATCAAGCCTCAGTTAGCTCTGAATCAACCCTCTGTTCAAGGCAAAACCCACCACAGGACTCTGCAAGGTGGCCCAGACCTGCCTGTGGAGCGCACCTACCAGCTGCCCAGGCTGGAGTTTCCTGGCTCTCCCCATCGGCTGGCCCTCTGTGATAACACCTGAAAGTAGTTGGTAACTCTTTTCCTGTGCCTGTCATCCTGGTCTGGGGCTGCTCCCACTCAGCAACTTAATTCACTCACCTGCCACGTCCCTGAAGGCAGCCATCCTGGGCCAGGTGCTGGAGGGAGATGAAGACCTCAGAGCCCCAACTCACAGGAGCTTGCAGCCTGGTGTGGGAAGCGGCTTCCACTCAGTGTGTACAATGAAGGGAAACATAATAGATGCTGTTCCCAGGGCGGGGTAGCAACAGACAAGAAAGGGGAAAACAAGGGCGGAAGGGGACAGAGAGAGAAGTCTTCCCAGAAGAAGCCTTCCAGGATCCAGGCTTTCCAGCAGGTAGGACTGTCCTCAGAGAGAGATCTGGGGAGAGAAACACCCCAGGGGCTCAGTGACCCCAGGCCTATGTTCCAGACCAAATTATAAAATGCAGTTGCAATGTATGTATGAAATTGAAAGTCTAATTATGAAATACAGTGTCGGATGTTCTCTTTAACATTTTATCCTTAATAAGACACCTTTTTTCAGCTGATAGTCTGGTAGTAGATGGTCTTTGAAGGCCCTCAAGGATCTTTTTTTAAAAATAAATTTATTTATTTATTTTTGGCTGTGTTGTGTCTTCGTTGCAGTGTGCTGGCTTCTCTTGTTGCAGAGCACCGGACTTCAGTAGTTGTAGCACATGGGCTTAGTTGCTCTGCGGCATGTGGGATCTTCCCGGACGAGGGCTCGAACCTGTGTCCCCTGCATTGGCAGGCGGATTCTCAACCACTGTGCCACCAGGGAAGCCCCCTCAAGGATCTTAAATGGTTCTGTTAGTCAGATAGAAAATAAAAACCAGTTTTAAGAAAAGGGCAAGGCAAGCTGTTTCTTTTACTGACTGATTTTGTGGCTGTTTTCACTCCTTTTGGTGAACATTATGGAAGTTTTGATGGATATTTTTTTCTTTTCATTCTTCACGAGGCTCAAGTAATTGGTGGGGTTTGAAGTGGCCGTCTTAAGTGACTTTTGTTCTTATCACCTGGATTGACTGACGTGATAGGTACCAGCAGGACAAGCCATCTCTGCAAGGGGCATGGGGAAGTGGTCGGTTTCCTTTGAACAAATCACAGGGACCCCTGGAGCTGGAATCTGCCCACAAAATGACCTCTGGTTTATTTTGTTTATTTTATTTTTATTTCTCTTTCAGATCCATCTGAGAAGAAAAAGCTCTATGTGGAGAACAGAGTGTCCCAGGATTACTTTTTTTCTTTTCCTTTCTTCAACTTTTCTGTCTGATCTCTTCATTGCCAAGTTCTGAGTCTATGGAAAAATTGATCCCATCCTCTGTGTGTCATTAATAAAATTATGATTTAAGTTTTGTCTCCAAGGATGTTATGATAGAGAAACCACAGATACATAGTTAAGCCCTTTCATCCTTTTGTCTGAAAGATAATGCTTATATCTGAGTAATTAGCTCATCATGTTATCTGATGAAGGAACAAGATGCAAAGGTGAGGCTTTTGTTTTTAATGATGTTAGGAATTTGTTTACCTGGATTCTTCCTCAGCAAGCAATGAGTCAGCCCTGGAACACATGCCTTCCACATTTAAAATATTAATAAATCTCGGGTGCCAAGTTGCTCTCACTGCGTGTCTAACATTTCCCTTATCCTGCCATCTAAGGGAAGATTTCATGCCATGCTTTAGTGCCAAGAGCATCTTCCGACCTAAATGGTAACCTCAGCAGAAAGGATGGCTCACAGGTTGGGTTTCGCATCTTGACAAATCAATAGCTCCAAACCCGCCACCCCTCTCTCTCACTCGGCTCAACATTCAGCTTCAAACCCACGGAGGCCATGTTCATTCCTGGGCTTGTCTGTGGGCTTATTTAATAAAGGAGACTTTCGATTAATTAGCTCCAGGGACTTACATCCAGGTGTGCTTGTATCAAGTTCATCTTCATGTTCAGAGGCAAGAATCAAACACGCGTGCGAATGGAGTGGGGGTGGGGAAGACTGAGTGAAGAGGCCAGATATTGTCCCTCTAGAGTGAGGTGAGGAAATGCTGACTGGAGAGGGGTCCCAGGGCATAGGCCTCAGAGCCCGGAGGATGAATGATGCCAGGCGTTGCTCCTGGCCAGAGGACTAAGTGCCCCAGCCTTCTCGTCCACCACCTTCTCCAATGGCGGCCTTCTCCTTTGTCTGGGATGTCAGAGCCCTGTAAAGGATGGGGCCTTATTTGGGAGGTTGTGATGGAGTATGAAGTGAATCCTGAATTGGTGGGGGTATTTCTACTTTCTGTGCTGAAGGAACACACAGCTATGGCCCCAGCAAAGGGCAGACGGGTGCATTCTGGGGTACAGTGTATGGTGAGCATTTGTTGATTCTGCCCATTCAGCCCCCAATATCCTTGTGACATTCTTGGGAGAAATGATACTCCGATTTCCTTTTAGAAAAAGACACTTCCTGTTCCCCCACTGTGGACAGCCTTAGTACGCCTGTCAATCAAAGTGCCATCCCACCCCGGCCAGGGGTCAGCGTGTGGTCCCAGCCTAGCCAGTCATATTCTCTCCTGGGACTTTGAATCTTGAACAAGGTGATGAAGGAACTGAAACAAAAAGATCGGTACAGATTGTTTCTAGAGGCCGCACTCGGACAGGATCATGGATTAACCCCCGCTACTAAGCCCCCAGATTTGCCTTGGTTCTGCCATTTGCTGACCCTGGTTTAACAGCCTTTCTTTTTGATTATGGAAGCTGAGGCTGCCCCACAGCATTCTAGGACACCCTCTTCTGTTTAAGAGTGGATTCCAGTCACTTACAACCAACCCTAACTAATACAAGTAGTTTAAGGGTCTGTGGCAGGCCTTCACGGAATATAACTTTTTATTTATTGGGGGAGGTGTTGTTAATACTAATCACACAGCAAAGGTTTCTTGTGATGGAGGACAGCTGGTTAAAGGGATTGGAACATGTGTGTTAAGCTGTGACAGAGACCATTTTCCTGATAATAAATATTACAATAATAATAGGTGATATGTGATTTCTTATTGTGTGGCAGTTGGTGCTAAGAACATGATACCAGTGACATTTTAACTCTGGCGTAATCTTATGTGGTCGGCAAGGTGAGCATCATCCTACTTTACATATGAGAAAATTGAGACCCAGATGGGAAGTCATTTGACCAAGGTCACCATAGAGCTGGTGGAGCTGAGACTTGAACCCGGGTTGGCTCTCTCCAAGGCTCTGGATCTCTGCTATTTCTTGTGCATTGATTCTCAAGTTCACCTCTATGTCCAGTCCAGTGGTTCTCAACTAGGAGTTATTCTGTTCCCCTGGGGGACATTTGTCCATGTCTGCAGACATTTTGTTCTCACACCTGGAGAGGAGGGTGCTCCTGGCATCTAGTGGGTGGAGACCAGGGAGGCTAGAAAGCATCCTACAACCCATAGGACAGCCCCTGACAACCAAGATTTTCCAGCTCCCAAGTATCAATAATGTTAAAGGCTGAGAAAGCATTCCTCTGCACAATTTGAGCCAACAAAAGCTGCAATTCTTGGACCAGAAATTGAGGCAGGTGAAACCCAAGAGGGAAAGAATTGTTTCCTTTGTAATCACTTGTCTCCGACTTGTTTGTCTTTCCTTTTCCTTTTTTTCCCTACCTGCTGTTTTGAGAAGGACACAACCATTTCCTCCTCCCTCATTCTGCCCCTTTCCTTTAGCCGTTAGCCACTTTAGAAATGTTTTTGCTGGCTTGGAGTCATCCAGCCTCTGCTTATTAATAATTTCCTTTGGCATCTGCTGCCGCCTTCATGTTAATGGCTCGGATCGGAGCGAGACCCACTGCGAGGAGGACCCCATCATGTTGGGCGTCTGCTCGTCCAAGGGGTTAACACCTTTTTTGCTTCCCAGAAAGTGGCCTAACTATGTGAAAGGGAGCTAAGTGCTCGAAGATCACACCACAGGGCTAAAGGCACCGAAGGAACCGTTATGATCTATCAGATAAATAAATATGCTTTTCCGAAATTGTCTAAAGCTTTATTTATAGAAGGGGCTCAAATGGCTTGGAAGGAATCTGCTTAAGAAGCTCTTAGCTCTTCTGGCAATCCTCACGAAGTCAAATGAAACACTTTAGCGTTGTTTTCTATGCCTTAATGATGCTGTGAGGAAAGCCAAGATGTCCCCACCCGCAGTGGGCGGGCACGTGAGGAGGAAGGATTGTGTCTTCCTGGGAGATAAGGAGCAAGATGGCCCTGGATTCTTCCCAGCCTGTGACATCTTCCCACCCCCAGGCCACAGCTCGTGCACCTGGGGGGAGAGGTGGGCACCTGCTGCTTGCAGGGAGCTGCCCTCTATCTCCTGGGAGGGAGCATGCAGCCTATAGGCCAAGGGCTGGTTTCGCCACCAGTAGACTCTAGTTGGCCAACTCATGCTTAAAATTGCTATCGGATTGGTTGCCAGCTCTAGGAGATTTCACACAAAAATCCTCATTTCTGGCTTTAATATTTTTTTTAGTAAAAGAGAATATTTGGCAGCACTGGTCCAACACAGCAACAGCTGCCCACTTTAGTCCCTCCATTCACAGCATCCTCACCCAATCCCCTGCACGGAATTCCCTGTCTGGCCCATGTAAGAACCCAAGTCCATGGTCCCTGTCCTGGAGAAGCAGCATTCTCTCTCTTTAGTCACCGTTTGAGAATAGTTAAGGAACAAAACCAAAAAAAAGGAAAGAAAAAAAGGAGGGGAGGGAGGGACCATGGGATTCTGGAAATGACAGAGCCATCGGGAAGGGCAGGGAGCTGGCCCTTGGGACTGTGTCCACAAGGATAGGAGGGGAGGAAGGAGGGTTCTGGGTGGCATTGGTGGGGCCAGGAAGGGGCATGAGGATGAAGGCGGGAAGGGAGGGATGAGTTTGGCCTGAGTGAGGAGAGGAGGACAGGCTGGATCAGAGGGTTCGTTTGGGAAAGGAAGGGGATTGTGGGCTTGAAGCCAGGAGCAGTGTGTTGACCTAGTGGTCCAGGCCACATGTCTCGTAGTCATATGCCCATCTGCATGTGTGATTTTGTGGGGGCCAGATTGGAGCAGAAAGGTTGGATGCAGGAAGTACCAGACTTCCTGTCAGACTTCTTTAGACAGTCAGCTGCTCCCATCTTTCCCTCTTTGATCCTTCAACCTCAACCCAAGATTAGGTCTTCTGCTTGGGAGCCCAGGACTCTGATGAACCCAAGTGCTGGATCAGGGTGGCATAGGAGAGGAATAACACACACTAAATGACCAGGGAGAGCCCTTGCTTGGTCCCGAGGCCCTGAAGCCTGGTGGCCCCAGCGTGGGCCATTTGGGGCTTAGGCCTTAGCCTTCTACCCTGGGTCTTCCAGGCCTCTGATTTCTGCTCTTCATGGCGGCCTTCATCTTTCTCTTCTTGGGCTGAGAAAAGACTTAGGGTCCTGTGTCTCCTGCTGCTGAAGCACTGCTCCAAAGCCAAGGGTCCCTGGAGAAGTGATTTCTATCTGGTGGCTTTACCTGCCCAGGAATGGCCAATGGAAAATTTGAGTAAGAGATAACCAGGATGTTCCCACTGACTCAATTGCAATCCCAGTCTTAATCTGCTATATACAAACGTGTATCAATTTAAAGCTCAGTTATGATTTTTTTGTGTAGGCATCACTCTGTTTGCTCAGGAATTAGACACCACATGAATGTAACCTTGTGGGATCTCCTATGGAGAGCCAGACGCTCCAGATACCAGGAGTTTGAGTCCAGCATGGATATGTTCCTTCTTCCATGTCTTCTTTTTTTTATGGCTTCTTTCATCTTTTTACAAAATTGGAGTATATTTGCTGTGCAATATTATTTAAGTTAAAGGTATACAATATAGTGATTCACATTTTTAAAGGTTATAATCCATTTATAGTTATTATAAAATATTGGCTGTATTCCCTGTGTTGTACAACGTATCCTTGTAGCTTATTTCATACCTAATAGTTTGTATCTGTTACTCCCCTACCCCTATATTGCCTCTTATTTCTCTTTCCCCACTGGTAACCACTAGTTTGTTCTCTATATCTGTGAGTCTGCTTCTTTTTTGCTATATTCACTAGTTTTTTTTATTTTTTAGATTCCACACATAAGTGATATATATAGTATTTGTCTTTCTCTGACTTATTTCACTTAGCATAATGCCGTCCAAGTCCATCAGTGTTGCTCCAAATGGCAAGATTTCATTCTTTTTTTATGGCTGAGTAGTATGACATTGTATACATACCACATCTTCTTTATCCATTCATCTTGATGGACACTTAGGTTGTTTCCATATCTTGCAATCATAAATGATGCTGTTATGAACATTGGGGTGTACGTATCTTTTTGAATTAGTGTTTTTGTTTATTTTCATATATATACCCAGAAGTGGAAATGCTGGGTTCTATTTTTAGTTTTTTGAGAAATCCTCCATACTATTTCCCACAGTGGCTGCCCCAATTTACAGTCCCACCAACAGAGTATGAGGGTTCCCTTTTCTCCACATCCTTGCCAACATTTGTTATTTGTAGACTTTTTGATGATAGTCATTCTGACAGGTGTGAGGTGATATCTCATTGTGGTTTTGATTTGCATTTCCTTGATGCTTAGCGATGTTGAGCATCTTTTCATGTGCCTGTTGGCCATCTGCATTTCCTCTTTGGAAAAATGTCTATTCAATTCTTCTGCCTATTTTAAAATCAGGTCATTTGTTTGATGTTGAGTTGTATGAGTTGTTTATATATGTTGGATATTAATCCCTTATTGATCGGTCATATCATTTGCAAATATTTTCTCCCATTGTTTGTCTTCTTGCCATTAGAAATTGTCTGTGTCTGATGCAACCACTTTCTTTCTTCTCTTCTTTTTTTAAATTAGCCAAACCACATGTGTGAGTCTTCATGGAAACAGTCATTTTCTTGGCAAACTTTGCTCCCGTAATGTGGGAATCCAGGGTAGGGCACTTGGAATCGATATGGAGAGGCAGAGGGGGAGTTTTTTCCCTGATGGTTCGTGCCATGGAACAGAGTTCAGTGTGATAAAAAGACCTTGCATGAACTGGGATCGGGTGGATAAGGGTCAAAAGGAAGCTCACCAACCTGCAAAACTGTTCATGATGGGGGGAAAACTCAGAGCCCTAGAACCCGCCTGGCCACGGAGATGCAGTCAATCCATCTGGCATATGAACAGGCTGGGCGTAGAATCTCATGTTTGAGGCTACAAGGAATACATGCATGATTTCAGAGACTATTTTTGACCAGGGCCATATAAATTTTATGTTACAGGATTTGAACAGATTAAAAACATTAAAAAAATGTTCTTCTTCTGCTTCTATTGTATTTTTACTTTATTGCTGGTGCTTCCTCCTTTGACTTGCTAACGGGAATGTATTTTTTCTTGGTACTGCCATTACCTCTTCCTGCTACTTTCCAGGTCACTAATTTTTCTGCTTAGAGTTCATTCTGTTTAGACCGATGTGCTGTCTCTTTTAATGAGGTTATTTCTGGGTTATTAGCCTTCCTGTTATATGATACCTTATGTGGAGGCCCTAATTGATGTAAATCAAACACAGCTTGCAGAAAGAAATCAAAGTCATTCTTCAGATATTTGGTGGCTCTCTGGGCATCTGAGGATTTCAGTATTTAAAGCTACTTTGTTGAGAAGAGGTTACACGTAGCTAATAAGACAAATAAATCCTTTCTTATTCGTAAATTAGCAGGTTCAAAGAAGTGGAAATTGAAGGAGAGTGTTGGCATTTTGGTTTGCTGAATAAGCTTTAGACAGAAATTAGACTGAAAAGTATTGAGTGGGAGGGGTTTCATTGTACAGTTCAATAACCTTGCCAACATATTTTTATTAAGGCATTCTTACATAAACCATTAAGCTTTAGGTTAATTTTTACAGATATTTTCTAGCTGTACATAACGAAGAGGGTTAGAATGAAGCAAAAGAAAGAATTTCCTTTAGAACTCTCAGAGATCTCCCAGCATAGCTGCATGCGGGAGGGATTTCTGGGGCTCTTTGGTTGTCAGACGGGCCTGTTGTTATGTTCACATTAGAAAGAGGAGGTTGCTATTTTCTCATTTTGCTCCTGGACATTAGCTCTGTCATGGGAGATTCTGACGTGCAGGCATATTATTTTTATCTCAAAAGAAAGAAAAATATGGTTTGCTCTCTTTCTTTCCTTAAGGTCTTGTTCATTCATTATGTTCCCTGCCTCAGGGAGAAATTGCTCTCTGCCTAGAAAGGTGTGGCCAGCATGGGACTCTTCAGAGGGAGAAGGTATTTCGCATTAGAAGCGAGGTTGGGTAGGAGAGGGGAAGTTGGGGGGATGGGGTAGTCCCCTGGAGGCCACATCCACTCAGGGAGGTCTTGGTGCAGAAGACGGTATTAGGAGGGTTGGGATCAGAGCCCCTGGGTTTAAAGCCAACTCTGTTCCTTAATAACCATGTGACACTAAAGAAGGGCTTTACTTGGTTATCAAGGCATAAGAAACTCAGAGGTGATTGGACCTGACCCAACTCTCTGGATACCCAAAGTCACCACTGCCTTAGCTCTCCTGAGACACACACACACACACACACACACACACTCACTCACACATACACACACACACACACACACACACACACACACACACACACACACGGCCCCTGGCTTGGCACAATGGTCATATCCCCTGCGTAGCTTTGTTTGGGGGAATCCATGAATGTGAATAAAAGCAACGTGTAAACTGCCAGACACCATATAAAATGTTTGCTGTGGGGTCTTTTTTTTTTTTAATTGGAGTATAGCTGACTTACAATGTTGTGTTACTTTCTGCTGTACAGCAAAGTGAATCAGTTATACATATTCATAAAGCCATTCTTTTCTACATTCTATTTCCATATAGGTGTGGGGTCTTGCTGACCACAGTCAAGGAAGTCTAAGGAGGGTCCAGCAGGATATCTCCATGGACTGCTGTAGCCCAGTGTCGGTGGGTGCTCCGTCACAGGGCACCTGGGGTTCACATTGGGGTTAAGGCCCTCGCGAGTTCTTTCCTGAAGCCCTGAACCTTGGTCTTTATTCTGCCTGAGAAGGTGGAGAGAGAGTGAAGAGGCCACAACACAATGGAGACGGGCGCTCCATCCTCGGGATCGTGGTTTTACCTAGGAAGAAGGCCACTAGGAGACACTGCTTAGCAGTGTTGGGGCCAGGGCCTGGGCTGTCCCCTTTCCTGCCATGATGTCACTGGGGTCAGCTGTGCCCATGAGTCCTGCCAGCCCCGGGGTGAGAGGGCCATCCAGTTTCAGACTGACTGGTCAGAGGGCCTACTAATTCTGTCTTAACTCTTTATTAAGATTGATAGTAAATTTCATCATAGGTCTTTTAAGTTTCCAGAAGAAACGCTCAGCATTTTTATCACAGAATCATGGAGGATGAGATGATTCAAAATCCTCTAGTATGGGGTTTCCCAAATTTCCTCCTAAAGGATTATCCACTTTACATATTTTGTTTAAATAAACTTCCTTTTAAATGTTTAAACTTAGTTTTAAAGGAAAATCTATACCAATTTGGTACCTGGAACTCCATCTCATTTGCCGTAAGAAGGGGAAAATTCTGAAATGGCTACGACGCCATTCCCATCAGCCTGCTTAACTGACCACAGAGGCTCCAGCCACACCCAGAGCCACTCACCCAAACAATACACACACCCACAATAGCACAGCCTGCCCAACACACACCCACCTCCCACACGTGCCCACACAATGCACAAACACAAAATAACACACAACACACATGACAAACACATGGTACATACAATAGATACAACACATGCACAGCACACAGCACACAATACATACACCATACACCCCACGCACACACACATTACATCCACAGCACACTCATACACCCACCATACGCAAATACACAGGCACTAATTCTGCTGCACACAGAACACACAACCACATAACATCTGCAACACTAACGTACAACACAGCAACATGTGACACACAACTCACAGCACATGCAATCTGCACACAGATTACACACACTCCACATTTTTATGAAAAAGAAATGTGGAAGGAAAACGCAAAATGTTAGCGGTAGTTTTCGTTAGGTGGTGGTATTCTGGGTGGTATTATCATTTTCTTTGTTGTTCATTTCTACACTGTCTAAATTTCATAGAAGCAGAGGGTATTGATTTGTGATTTTAAAGAAAGTCACCATTTTCTAATTCAGTGGTCTCTTCCTGTGGCAGCCCTGGCCCACAGGGATCAACGGCCTGATGCCCGTCATGCTGTGTTTCTGGCAGAGGAAGGTGCCAGTGACCTGAGGAGTCCAGAGATTCTGAGAGGGCATCACTCAGCCCTGGGTTCTCCATCTCCCCAGTCCCAAAACCAATTTGGCTCCAAGGATGACAGGGTAGGAGGGCCCAGGCTCTGGATCCCCGCAGGGTCTCCAGCTCACTCCCCCACCCTCCCCTAGCTCCTCTTTCCTACTGTTTCATTCCAGTTAAGCTGTTATTTTGTCCTCAGTACTCTGGTTTGACAGAATGAGCTGTTACTGACCTGATGTAGATTTCATTTCTACGCCTGGCTGCTGTCTCCATGCAACAGACTCCTGGCTGTGGGCAGGTACCTGACTGCAGACTCTATATTTCAGTAAATAATCAATTGTCATTGTGAATCAGGCACTGTGCTTGGCTCTAGGGTTGTGGAGGTAGATTCTGGCCCCCTTGTAAGAAAAGGGCAGGCTCTAAATTACTAAAATATATTCATTGGTTAAAATTGCAGAGGGCTGGGCTTCCCTGGCGGCGCAGTGGTTGAGAGTCCGCTTGCCGATGCAAGGGACACGGCTTCGCGCCCCGGTCAGGGAAGATCCCACATGCCGCAGAGCGACTGGGCCTGTGAGCCATGGCTGCTGAGCCTGTGCGTCCGGAGACTGTGCTCTGCAACGGGAGAGGCCACAACAGTGAGAGGCTCGCGTATCACACACACAAAAAAAATTGCGGAGGGCTGACTTGATATTCAGAGACTTAATATGAGCCACGATGACGCATAATATTCAAACAGAATTGCAATTGTGGATGGCAAATGTTTGTCTTCTGCATTCTCACACATCACCTCCACTAGGCAGGAGAACACAAAAGCCTAGATGTTCACATTCTGGGTTTACAACTTGCTCTTTTTTGTCTGTACTCCAACTAATTTCTTCTGGACTCCCATAGTCATGCTGCTCTGCCTTCTGATGGCAACTCAGGTTCCCTGAGAGGTAAGCTTTGCTTTAGTAATTTGAGAACTTCCGAGCTCCATGCAGCCCTTTTGAGGCAGTGGTGTTAGGCATGTGAAGGCCCAAGGAGTGAAGGCCCTGGGACATGTTGCAATTATGAGGTGAGAAACCAGGACAAGATACTTTAACACTAGGGTTTCCAAAATCTTTGCCATTTTCTCTCCCTGAGTGAGGCTTGAACATTGTGTCAGTCTCCATTGGGGTGGCAGGTACTGTGTGATGAATAAAACCAAGTTTCTTATTTTGTCTATGTTTCCCAGAACCCAAGGAGGTCTTGGCCATTAAGTATATGGTGGGTGTTGTTGATTTTGTAAATAAGCTATGAAGGTGTAATGACACACAAGGATGCACCCACCAGATGGACTTTAGGGATCCCAGGGAAGAGGAAGGGCATCTTTGGAGTGAGACCTTTAAACTGGAGCCTGAGGTTTAAGCTTGGGCTGAGAAAAGATGAGGTGAGAAAATATTTTATGCCAGCGGAGCCACAAGCATGGAAACCCTGAGGCAGGAGAGGATGGAAGATGTCTAGGACCACAAAGGAGCCCAGTGGTGACAAAAGAAAGAGCAAGGGAGATGATATTGGTTGAAATTGTAAACCTGGATTGGGATGAAAACCAGGTGGCCATATTAGGCTTTGGTGTTTATGAACAAGGCAACTTAACACATGAAAGATGTATTTTCAAAATGTATTCAGCAGTATGTAAGGCATTCAACAATATGAAAAATAATACAAGCCACACCAAAGAGATGTGCTCAACATCTCTTTGCCTGCAGATCAACTCTCTACCCTTCTCCACCTGACCTGTGCCCCAGAGGACTGACTCTTCTGGGCCTCCTTCTGGCTTCCTGTTGGGTTCAGAGATTAGAGGAAGCAATGTGTGAGGGTATGTTTATGCCTCTGGCTCCCGCCCTACAGCCAGGATTTTCCTGAATTCAGGTCCCTGGAACTGCTCCCCTGTCCTTGTCTCCTTAGCCCAGCTGGTGAGAAAAACCCTAAGAACACTGTGGTCTCCCAGAACCCTGTCCTCACCTTTGTAAACAGTCCCTTGATTTATCCCGTTGACTGTGCCTGCTGTTTCCTGCAGGTGCCCACCACCTGGCATCAGTGCATTTGTGTCTCTCCTCATTAAGTCCCCTTCTAATCTCAAGAGTAAACTCTGTACTTGATGCGGCGTGCTCATTCCTCTACTGGGTTTATACTCTTGGTCCACTATGTACAGCAGCCACTGTCAGCACTCTGCCCATATCCCCTTGCCCTTCCCATTTCAGTGTGGTGTTGGGATCAACTCCCACTTTCCAGCAGTAGCATTCTGCGTTTTGCCTAGACTTTCTCTGGCCATCAGAGTCTACTTTGTCCCCATTGTGGTTGGCCAGAATTACTGGGGAATTAATGCCTCTTCCCAGCAGCCCTCAAACAAAGGGGCAGGAATTGGTATATAAATACTCCATCCAGGTCCCTCATCCTTCTGGTGAGATATCCTGGGGCACTGAGTTTCTCTGCAGGATTCAGCTCCAGTTACCTTGATGGTAGCTGGCTTAATAGTGCACCCTTATTGGCTACCTTCCCTGCCTTCTCACTTCCCTTCTCTCCTATGGTGTTTGCTAGAATCAGCTCCCAATAACCTATCTGCACTTAAGCTCTCATCTCACACTACCCACTATGATAATATGTATGTGTCTCTAAGTAAATACCGTGGTATGCTTACTTTTTGGTTTCATAAAATTGATATTACACTATCTGAAATTTTTTATACCTTGCTTCTGCTCTACATAGTGTTTGTTAGATTCATCTATAATGGTATCAGTTTCTGTAATTCATTCATTTTCTTTTACTTTTCATTTTTTAAAAATTTTATTGAAGTATAGTTGATTTATAGTGTTGTGTTAGTTTCAGGTATACAGGTATAAAGTGATTCAGTTGTATATATACATACATATATATACATTCTTTTCATGTTCTTTTCCATTATGGTTTATCACAGGATATTGAATATAGTTCCCTGTTCTCTACAGTAGGACCTTGTTGTTTATCCATCCTATGTATAATAGTTTGCATTTGCTAACCCTTAACTCCTAATCCTTCCCTCCCCCACCCTCCCCATAATTCATTCATTTTTGCTGCCTCATAGTATTCCATTAGATGAATAGTCATTCTCCTTTGATGAAACTACAAACATTTTTTTTGCAACTATAAGCAATAGTTCTATGAACATTCTTATATTTATATTTCCTTATTGGCATATAGTTGATTTACAATGTTGTGTTTATTTCAGGTGTACAGCAAAGTGATTCAGGTATATATGCATATATATGTATATTCTTTTTCTTATAAATGTATATAAAAGTTTTTCTCAGCTAAAAACCTAGGAGTAGAAATTTGGGGTCGTGGGATATGTAAGTTTCAAATATCATTTTTTTCCAGAGTGGTCATTTTAATTCATAGGCATATTGTGATTCCTATTATTGCTCTATATCCTGCCAACACTTGATATTGTCAAACTTCTCAAAACTTTCCTATTTATGGGGAAGAAATTGGTGAATCATTATAGTTTTAAATTGCATTTCCCTGATTAACAAGAGGTAGAGTATCTTTTCATATTTTTATGGATCATTTTTATGAATGGCTGCTTTACATTTTTGATTTCTTCTTCTTTATTTTTTAAAATAATTATATATTCCAGATATAATAATTTGTTGACTAGATATGTTGCAAATATCTTCTCCCAGTCTATGGCTTATCTCCTCAGTTTTTAATAGTGTCTTTGAGTAAACAGAAGCATTACAAGATCTTAGGGGTGGAAGAAGTACTATGATGTGGCTGTGCTTTCATAAAGGTTTCCTTGGTGCTCTGGGATGAATAGACTGGGAAGGGGTTCAGACAAAGTGGATGGAGGAAAACCCATTGGACATCACTGGCTATAGCAAATAAGGAGGAAAAGTTGATGGTTTGAACTAAAGTGAAGACAATGAAAATGAGGAGAAATGAATACAACCAAGAGATAATTTGGAGTTGAATTCATGGAGTTTTATGGAGGTAAGAAAGAAGTAGGTGTTAAAAATTACTACCTAGAATTCAGATTCCAGCCAAGATGGGGTAACAGGGTCTGGACTTATGTTCCTGTCAGAATAAAAGGACAAAATCTACATCAAAAAATGGCATTGAATATTAGGCAATAAAAGACAAATATTCCTAAGAGAAAAAATGAACCCTATGCTTGCCCCAGCTCACTGCCTGGAAAGAGGTTCCAGGCCACAGTGTAGGCAAGAGGAACTTCACGGCAAAACAGACAAATATACAATTACAATCAGAGATTTCAACATCCTTCAATCATTAATTTTTTTGAAAGTTTTTTTTTTAAATGTGGACCATTTTTAAAGTCTTTATTGAATTTGTTACAATTTTGCTTCTGTTTTATGTTTTGGTTTTTTGCTGCAAGGCATGTGGGATCTTAGCTCCCTGACCAGGGATTGAACCCACACCCCCTACATTGGAAGGTGAAGTCCTAACCACTGGACTGCCAGGGAAGTCCCTCTCTCATTAATTGATAAAATAAGTTGAGTGAAAATCATCAAAGACATAGAAGACTTGAAAAACATTGTCCACCAACTTTACCAGATTGACATTTATAGAACATTGCATCCAAGAACAGTACATGTGACATTACCAAGATAGAACATATTCTGGACCATAAAAATGAACTCAGTAAATGTGAAAGGATCCAGATCATATAGAATATATGTTCTTTAACCACAGTGGAAGTAAATTAAAAATCAATAACAGACAAATATGTGAAAATCCCCAAATATTTGGAAAATAACAAACAACACACTCTAAACTGTTTGTCAAAATTTAAATAAAAATGGAAATTTGAAAGTATGTTGAACTGAATGATGAAAACACAGTATATTAATGTTTATGAGATGCTGATTAAAGCAGCATTTAGAGGGAAATTCATAGCACCAAACATCTATGTTATAAAAGAAGAAAGGTCTCAAATCAATGACCTCAGATTCCAAATTAAGAAACTAGAAAAAGAAGAGGAAATGTAACTAAGAAGAAATGAAATAATATAGATCAGAGTAGAAATCAATGAGTTAGAAAACAGAAAAAAAATACAAAAAAAATGAAACCAAAACAAGGTTCCTTGAGAAATTTAATACAATCAGCAAATCTCTAGCTATTCTGATCTGGACAAAAAGAGCAAAGGCAATAATTTCCAACATCGGGATTGAGAGTACAATTTCTACAGATATCAAGAAGATAGTAGGACAATATTATAAACTTTCATAACTTTATGAAACTAAATTAGCCAACTTAAATGAAATAAAAAAATTTCATAAAAGACACAAGCCACTAAAGATTTCTCAAGAAGAATTAGATAACTTGAATAGCCTTATATCTATTAGAGCAAATCAATTTTTAGTTAACTTTCCCACCAAGAAAACTCCCAGCCATGAAGTTTCACCTGTGAGTTCTGCCAAACATTTAAGGAAGAAATAATACCAGTTCTTCACAAACTCCTGCAGAAAATGGAAGAAAAGAGACTATTCTCCATCTCCTAGACCAGAATAACCCTGATACTAAGAATCAAAAACAGTATAAGAAAGTTGCAGTCCAATACTCCTCATGAACATAGATGCAAAGGTTCTTAACTTTACTTTTTTTTTAAAGCAAATCAAGTTCAACAAGTAAAAATGGTAATATATCATGAGGAGAGATTTGGGAGATAGCTGGGGATGGGGGGGAGTTGAGGGAGGGGTTTTCATAGTTGGAGACATTTGTCTAAATTCTTAATAGGAAGGAATCAGCACCCACAGAGCAATAATGAATCACACAATCTTTTCTAGATCATAATTTTTCAACTCTGGTCATGCATTTAAATTGCCTGGACAACTTTGAAAAAGTGCTGATGTCTCAGCCACTATCTTTATCCCCCAAATCTCCCTTCTGGAGCGAGGCTGGGACGTATTTTTTAAAAATAAAAGCTCACCAGGTGATTCAAATGTGTAGCCATTTCCTATAAGACAGGGACTGGGATCCCAAGCACAGCTGAAGCAGTTGGTCTTAGGTATGAGGAAAGCTGCTCACTCTAACAGGGAGGAAGGAAAGAAAATAGAAACAGTTGCAGGTAAGTTTGAGAGTTAGGTGGGGGAACACTGAGATGGGTCCTCTTGGTTGGTTTATATTTTTATGACTCTTTACACAAAGTGACTCTATAATTCTAGACTCACCAACCAAATATTGTCCGATAAGGAAAATGAGGGAGAATGAGAGTGAACGACTTATCCATGTTTACACAGTGATTGAGTTGGGATAGGTAACTAGATCTCCTGGATCCTGTGACACCATGGCATCACATGTCTAAAGGGACCTAGTCTCCACAACCCAATCAGATAAACAGCTGGGTTTAGGATGAGTTTGAGAAGGAGGCAGTTAGGAGTATGTTTGTCAGTCTCTGGAATTCTCTCCTTCAGCAAACTCCTAGGAGTTGGACCTTAATTCATTTCAAAGTAGCAAGGATTGATGAAGACTAACAGATCACCAGGAGACAAATAATGGCTGTAAACACACAAAGGACTTACCTGAGAGAACATAATCATTTTTTCTTATCACTATCTCTTTATATTGGCTTTACCATGAAATTAATAATTTGCATTCAACTCATTCTAGAGTTTGAGGATAGTGCAACTTCTGGGTCTAAGAAGATAGATTGATGTGTGCTGCCTACATGTTTGTCTTTTAGAATAAGGATGACAATTTCACTGAAATTCCAAAACAAGCAGAACATCATTGGTTGCATTTTACTTTTCTTGCTTAACAATTTAGAAATTGACTTCTGCAGCTTTTTAAAATTATTGATTAGCATGATTGGAGAACTTGTTTCAAAGAGAAACTTGATGTTACTGACCCAAGCCCAAATATGACTTTCCAGCTCTCTTTCATTTCAAGAATTTTTCATCTGTTGTCACAGTCAGGAAGATGGATGGGGTGTAGGAAACTGTGAAACCTCAGACCTAAAGGTAGTGAGTTTCTTTTTTTTTTTAAATAAATTTATTTATTTTTGCCTGCGTTGGGTCTTCGTTGCTGCCGAGGGCTTTCTCTAGTTGCTGCAAGTGGGGGCTGCTCTTCGTTGCGGTCCACGGTCGTCTCATTGCAGTGGCTTCTCTTGTTGCAGAGCACGGGCTCTAGGCAAGCGGGTTTCAGTAGCTGTGTCATGCGGGCTCAGTAGTTGTGGCACAAGGGGTTAATTGATCTGGGACATGAGGGATCTTCCCAGATGAGGGCTCGAGCCCGTGTTCCCTGCATTGGTAGGCAGATTCTTAACCACTGCGGCACCAGGGACGTCCCCAGGTAGTGAGTTTCCTGAGACATTTATAACTCTCTGCTTAGAGATTTCTCTGCCCAGAAGCCGTGGAGGTTGAGACTCCACAGAGGATTTTGACTAAGCTTGGGGGAAAGATGGGAGGGACTTTTGATGACCAAATATATTGAACAGTTTTAGCACTTGCTATTTCAAGTGTATGAACCAGCTAGCACTTACAAACAGGACAAAATCAAAATTTAATGAAAACTTAATAAACCTTCAAGCCAGAGAAGTCTTTAAACTATTCAGAAACAGGTATTTAAACTGTTGTATCTGCCTGCCTATGAAAGAAATGTGGTACTGCCATTCACCTGGGAACTATCTTCAGTAGTAAGTTTGGATGAGATTCCATCTGGTTTTCTTACCTATTCTTTTTATATGTGCCGTGTTGCAGGTGCAGGGGAATATGGATGGAGAAAAAAATGCACGTGGAACTATATTAGATTGGAGTTTGCCATTTCATTCTTTTGGCAGGTTAGCAGATGCAAAATGAGATTGTGGGGTCTTGGGGGGGGATTCATTTTGAGGACTACAACAAATGAGCAAGAGTTTGCCAAAAAGAGAGGATTATCAGTTAAGATTTTAAAACTTTTACTGAAGTACCATTAACGTACAGTGAAATGCATAGATCTTAATGTGAAGTTTGATCAGTTTTGAAGAAATGTGCATATCCATATGACAATATAGGGCATTCAACACACTCCAGAGTTGCTTCATGACCCTGCCCAGTAAATGTTGACTGCCTCTCTTCAGAGGCAACCACAGTTCTGATTTCTAACACCATCAATTAGTTTTATCAGTTTCATATAAGTGGAATCATGCAGTGTGCATTCTTTTTTTTTTTTTTTTTGTGATACGTGGGCCTCTCAGTTGTGGCCTCTCCCATTGCGGAGCACAGGCTCTGGACGCGCAGGCTCAGCGGCCATGGTTCACGGGCCCAGCCGCTCCGCGACATGTGGGATCTTCCCGGACCGGGGCACAAACCCGTGTCCCCTGCATCCGCAGGCGGACCCTCAACCACTGCGCCACCAGGGAAGCCCGCAGTGTGCATTCTTTTGCTCAGAAAAAAGTTTTGAGATTCTTCCATTGTTGCATGTATTAATATTTTATTCTTGCATTGCTGAGGAGTACATCACTGTATGAAAACACCACTATTTATTGGTCTATTCTATTGATGGGGGATATTTGGGTCTTTCTTCGTTTTCTCCTCCCTCCCTCCCACCCTCCCTTCTTTCCGCTCTTCCTCCCTTCCTTCCTGCCTCCCTCTCTCCTTCCATTCCTCCCTCCCTCACTTCCTCCCTCCCTCACTTCCTCCCTCCCTCCCTTATTTCCTTCCTTCATCCCTTCCTTTTTCCTCCTTCCCTCCCTCCCTTTCTCTCTCCCTCACATCCTCCCTCCTTCCCTCCCTTCTCTCCTCCCGTCTTCCCTCCCTCCCTCCCTTCCTCTCTTCCTCCTTCCCTCCCTCCCTCACTTCCTCCCTTGCTCCTTTCTTTCCTCTCTTCCTCTTCCCTCCCTTCCTTCTTCCCTCCTGCCCTCCCTCCCTTCCTCCCTCCCTCCCTTCCTCACTTCCTCCCTCCCTCCCTCCTTTCTTTCCTCTCTTCCTCCCTCCCTCCTCCCTCTCTCCCTTCCTCCCTCCCTTCTGTCCTTCCTTCCTTCCTCCCTCCCTTTCTCCCTTCCTCTCTTTCTTCCTTTCTTCTACTAACATTCTTGTGCAAGTATTTTTGTGAATATACATTTAAATTTCTCTTAGGTAAATACCAAGGAGTGGAATTTTGGGTCATGGTGTAGGTGTGTATGTAATTTCATAAGAAATTGCCAGAGTAGTTTCCGAAGTAGCTTTACCACTTTTACCATCATTAGTGTATGAGAGTTCCAGGTGCTCCATGTCCTCAACAACAGTTGGTGTGGTCATTCTTTTTTAATTCATCATTTTAAAGTTTGAAGTGGTATCTCATTAATGTTTTAGTATGCATGTCCCTAATGATAATGTTGAGCCCTTTGGTATGTGCATACTGGCCATTCATGTATCTTTGTGAAGTGTATGTTCAAGTCTTTTGCCCAGTAGTAATGGAGTGTTTTCTTATTATTGCATTGTAGGATTTCTTTGTATATTCTAAATGCAAGTCATTTGCCATATTTCTCCTTGTCTTTGCCTTGTGTATTCTTTTATTTATCAAGATCTATTGATGAGCAGTTTTAACTTTTGATGGAGCTAAATTTATCTATGTTTCTTTTATAATAGATGCTTCTGGGTTCTCACTAAGAAATCTTTACCGGCTCTGAGATCATGAAGGTATTCTCTTAACTTTTCTAATAGGAGATTTATAGTTTTAGCTTTAGGTTTAGACTACAGTTTACACTAAATTAATTATTGTCAGTGGTGTGAGGTAGGTCTTAAAGATCATCTTTTTTTTTCATACAGATATTGAGATGTTTCAGAACTTTTTGTTGAAAAGACTATTATTTTCCTATTGAATTACTTTGGTGCCTTTGTCAAACATCTGTTGACTCTTAGATGTGGATCTATTTCTAGACTTATTATTCTGTTTTATTGATTTTTTTGTTTTTCCTTATACAAAAACCACAGTGTTACTATTTCTTTGTAACAAGCATTAATAACTTTTGTTTTTCTTTCTCAAAATTGCTTTTGCTCTACTAGACCAATTTTTATATAATTTTTAGAATCAGCTTTACAGTTTGGATTCTTGTATATTTTTTGGCATGGAATTGAATGAAAAGATCAAAATGGGAAGAATTGGCATCTTGGAGGTATTGAGAATTTCAATCTAAAAAGTAGATTAGTTCATTGCTTATTTAGATTTAAAAAATTTTCTTTCAGTAGTTATATGTAGATTTTAGGGCAAATTTCTTGTACAACTTTTGATAAATTTATCTCTTAAGTATTATGTCTTTTTAATGCTATTTTAAAATTGTATAAGCTAATACTTTTATTGCTAATATGTAAAAATGCAATTGTATTTTGTATATTCACCTTGTATATATATTGTGATATTGCTAAATTCACTTATTATTTCAATTAATATTTTAGGGGGTAATTTTCTTAGGATTTTCTCTGTATATTACAATGTTATCTGTGAATATGTATAGCTTTATTACCTCTTTCCCATTTGTTATGCCTTTTCCTTTTTCCTTTGCCTTATTGAATTGTCTGGGGTTTCTAGTAAAATGAAAGCAGACATCCTTGGCTTATTCCTAATCTTAGTTGGAAATGTATGAGTTGTTCACCTCTAGGTGTGTTTTTGGCTGTAAGTTTTCAGCAGAACCCCATTAACAGATTGAGGAATTTTCCTACTATTTCTACTTTGCTGAAAAGAGGTTGTGTTGAATTTTATCAAAGGTTTTTGCTCTGGATCTATTAGATGATTATACAATATTTCTGCTTATTTTTTAATGTGGTAAATTGCAATTGATTTTCAAATGTAAAACCAGTCCTACATTTGGGGGAATAATATTACTTTTTTGAGATGTATTATGTTTGTAATATATTGTTGGATTAAATTTTATAATACTTTGAAAGGATTTTATCATTTATGTTGATGAGGGATATTGGTGTGTTCTGTTCTTTTATTATAATATCCTCTGATTTTGGTATGAGGATTATGCTGACTTTATAAAATAATATGTAAAATGTTCCCTTCTCCTCTACTTTTTGAAAGAATTTGTGAAAGTTTGATATTATTTATTCTATAAATATTTGAGAGAGCTCACCAGTAAAGCCATCTTATTATGGAGCTTTCTTTGTGGGGGATTTTCATTGGTGAAAGTAATTTCTTTAACAGATATAGGACTATTCATACTTTTACATTTCTTGGATGTGCTTGGATAGCTGCATGTTTCAAATATTTTTCCATTTCATCCAAATTTTTGAATTTTTGGCATAATATTCTTGTATTATCCTTTTAATGTCTGTAGGTGCCATAATAATGTCTCTTATTTATGATATTGGTAATTTGTGTTTCTGTTTTTCCCTTGATCAGTCTTTCTAGGAGTTTAGCAGTTTTATTTATCATTTCAAAGAAATGATTTACTTTACTGATTTCCTTTGATATCTTTAGTTCTTCTGTTTACTTTTGATTTAATTTATTCTTTTTCTAGACTTTTCAGTTGGAAATTAGGTCTATTGATTTTAAACCATTTCATTTTTCTAATATAAGCAATTAATTCTATAACATTGCCTCAAATGGTGCTTTAGTTGTATACTATAAATTTTAAAACATTGTGTTTTCATTATTATTCCTTTTAAAATATTTTACAATTTACATTGTGATTTTTTCTTTGATCCATGACATATTTAGAAGATTTTGTTTAATTTCCAAACACTGTGGATTTTTAAAAAAGATGTATTTCATATTTTCTAACTTTTAATTTAATTCTAATAATTCTATTATAGTCATAAAATTATTCTGTATTTCAAGGTATAACATTTATTGATTCTTCTTTAATCTCTCAACATATGGTCTATTTTGGTGAATTTTCTATACTCACGTGAAATAAATATGCATTTTGATTTTGAATTCAGTGTTTTATGCAGCTCTGTTAGGTTAAATTGGTTGGTAATATTCAAATATCACTTTTTCTTATTTATTTATTTAGTCTACTTCTTCTATCAACTACTGGAGAGAGAATTAAAGTCTACAGTTATAATTCTAAATTTGTCTGTTTCTCCCACTAGTTTGTCTATTTTTGCTTCATGTATTTTGAAGATCTGTTGTTATATGCACATTCACTCAGTATGTCTTCTTGATCAATTAACCCTTTGTCAGTAGGAAATGTTTCTCTTTTGAAATATTTTTATCTTGAAATCTTCTTTGTGTGATTATAATATAGCTGCATCGCCTTTCTCATTCTTGTTGTTTATATATCATTTTATCATCCTTTTACATATATCTTATCTGTGTCTTTATATTTAGACTGTTTCTTGTAGACAGTATATAATTTGGTCTTCATTTTTTAGTCTAATATTAATAGCATTTAATATTATTAGTAATATTGTTGGGTTTAAGTTTACCATCATATTGGTTCTCTATTTTCTTATTGTTCCTTTTTTTCTACTCTAAGACTAATTGAAAAATTTTAGTATTTCATTCTTTATCCTTTATTCATGTCTGAACTTCTTTGTTGGTTTTAGTAGTTACCCTCTCATTCTTCCTGCTGTTGTTGACATACATTTTACTTCTACATATATTGAAACTCCACAATACAATGTTATTTCCTTTCTTCCAACAGTCAAATGTTGTTTAGGAAATTAATAAATGAGGAAAATGTATTTAATATTTAGTCCATGTATTTGCCATGTCTAGGGCTCTTCATTCATGTAGGCTTAGGTTTCCATCTTGTATCAGTTCCTGTTAGCCTGAAGAAATTCCTTCACTTCTTGTGTAACAGGTCAACTGGTGATGATTTTCTTAGTGTTTTTTAACTTGAAATATTTTTATTTTATTTTCCATTTTGATTAGTATTTTCACTGGATATACAATTTTAGGTTGACAATTTTTTCCCTAGTTTTTAAAGATATTATTCCATTGTCTTCTGACTTTCAATATTTCTGATAAGAGGTAAACTGTCATTCTTATCTTTATTTCTCAGAATCTTTTTCTCTGTGGTTTCTTTAAAGATTTCTCTTTTTATCATGGATTTCTAGAAATTACCATATAATATTCATTGGTGTGACTTGCTTTTATTTTATCCTACTGGAAGATCATTGAGATTTTGTATCTGAGGTTTATTTTTTATTAGTTAATTTGAAAAATTCTCAGCCATTATCAAATATTTTTTTCTGTCTAATATTTTTCTCATCTTCCCCTGGTGCTCCAGTTCAACATATTTTAGAATACTTGATGTTGAATCACAAGTCACTGAGGCTCTTTTCATTACCCACGACAGCAATACCATACCCCATGTAATTACTGGGGTAAATTCAATGGATGCATAATATTGAATTGTAAAAACATGTAGTAATTTACTTATTGTGGTAGGTAGCTTCTGATGTAGATCCCCAAATATTTGCCTACTTGTATTCCCATTCTTATGTAATCCCTTCACCTTGAGTGTGGGCTGGATCTAGCACTTTGCTTCTAATGAATACAATACAGCAAAATCAATGAGAAGTCACTTCTGTGATTAGGTGACAAAAGACTCCTAGCACTCTCTTGCATTTGTTCTGCTTGTTCATTATAATGAAGCAAGTTGCCATATGGAGAAGCCCACAAGGCAATAAACTGAGGGTAGGCTCTGACCAAAAACCAAAGAGGAACTGAGGCCCTTTGTCCAAAAACCTGCAAGGAACTGAATCCTGCCAACAACTACATGAGTGACCTTGGGCATGGATCCTTTCCCAGTTGAAACTTCAGAGAAAGACCTCAGCCTCAGCTGCCATCTGAGAGCAGTCTTTCTCATTTAGATGATCCAAGTAAGCCATGGGCCGATATCAGAGACATTGTGATATAAGCTGTTGTTTTAAGTTACTAAGTTTTGGGGCAATTTGTTATACAGCAATGGATGACTAACACACTTTACCTGTCTACCATTTTTGGACATGTTCCCTCCTTTTATTTGCTGTTATAAATAATGCTGTACTAAATAGCCTTGGGCATATTACTTCATTTTCAGAAATGAATTTCCATAAGTGAAAATGATGAGTCAAAACACATGAGCAGTATGCACTCTGATAGTGCATATAATAAAATTTTGGAATGATACAGAGAAGATTAATATGGCCACTACTTAAGGATGATAAACAAAGTCATGATGTGTTCCATATTCTTTTTACAAATGATTAAAAGCAGTTCAATGAAGGAAGGATAGCCTTTTCAACAAATGGTGCTAGAATGAGGGGCCATCTATAGGCAAGAAAATGAAACTCAAACTAAACTTCACACCTTATACAAAAATTAGCTCAAAATTGATTATGGAGTTAAAACATAAAACCTTTAGGAAAAATAGAAAATAAAAATACTTTGGCATCTAGGACTAAGCAAAGAGTCTTTAGATTTGACACCAAAAGCACAATTTATAAAAGAAAAATTTGATAAATTGGACCTCATCTAATTTAAAAACTTTTCCTCTGTGAAAGTCCAGGTGAAGAAGAAAGAAAGAGAAGTAACAAACTGGGTGGAAATATTTGCAAACCACATAGCCAACAAAGGAGTAGTATCTCGAGTATATAAAGAACATGTAAAACTCAATAGTTAAGCAAAACAAACACTCAAATTAGAAAATATGCAAAAGACACAGACATTTCAATGAAGACGATATGCAGATGGCAGATAAGCACATGAAATGATGTTTAACATTAAGAGCCAGCAGGGAAATGCAAATTAAAACCATAATGAGATATCACTGTATACAGATCAGAATGGTGACAATAAAAAATAGTGACATTACCAAATGCTAGCAAGGATGTAGAGAAACTGGATCACTATTATTTTGTTGATGGGAATGTAAGATGGTATAGCCATTCTTGAACACAGTTCAGCAAGTTTCTTATAAAACTAAACATGAAATTGCCCTAGGAACCCCAAATTACCCTCTTGGGTATTTATCCCAGAGAAATTAAAACTATGTGCACACAAGCACCTGCATGTGAATGCTTGTAGTGGCTTTATTCATAATAGTCCCAAACTAGAACAGCTCAGATGTCTTCAGCAGGTGGAGGGTTTAATTGTGGTACATATATACAAGAAATATTACTCAGCAATGAAAATAAGAAAACTATTGATACATGCAGTCATTTGGATGGATATTCAGAAAATCACCTGAGCGAAGAAAAAATCCAATCTCTATATGTTACATACTACATATTTTATATATTGTTCTTCAAATGACAAAATGTTATAAATGCAGGAGTTAGGGACAAGAGATGGAGAATGGGAAGCAGGAGAGTATGATTTTAAAAGGGCAGTACAAGAAATTCTTGTGATGATGGAAGGTCCTGTATCTTGACTGTGGTGGTAGATATGCGAACATATACATGTGATTAAATTGTATAGAACTGAATATATAATAATACACAAATGAGTACAAGTAAAATTGGGGGCATCTGAATGATATGTGGACTGTATCAATGTCATGGTCTTGGTTGTAATATTATACTATAGTTTTGCAAGATGTTACCACTGGTGAAAACTAGGAAGAGGTACATGGGATCTCTCTGTATCAGTCCTTTCAACTGAATGCAAATCTATAATAATCTCAGTAAAATTTCAATTTTAAAATAGAGTGAGCATTTTTATAATTTTAAGTATATTGACAACTTTTACACCAAGAAAACACACTAATTCATAACTATACTCACCAGATAAATGAGCAAACAAAAAAATTCACTCTAATTGCAATTTTAAAAGGTCTTTCTAAATATCGTGTACTAAACAGGGAATCAAAGCTGAACCTGTACAGCATTTATAAACATTAAGTGTTAGAAATAAATGATTGAATCATTCAATTAAAGAGACTAGAAAATGAAAACAAAACAAAACAAAACAAGACAACTCTGATGGATGCAAAACTGACCACAAATTCCTCCTGTCCTGGCATCTAAGCTCTTAGGTGGTGTCCTCTCATAATGACTCTAGTCTTGGCCATGGGACTTGGGTTTAGCCAACAGGACAGTGGAAAACACACTACAGGCAGAGACTTGAAACATACATTCGGCCTCACTCTCTTGCTGTGATCACCATGGGAGGAAGCCAGGGCTGGGCTGCTGCAAGATGAGAGCCATGTGGCCCAGTCACCCTTGTCACCCTGGCCAACAGCCTGCCAGCTGCCAGAAGCCTGACCAAGGACACCTTAGAACTTCCAGCTACCAGCTGACTCACCAGCTGACCACAGATGCATGAGTGAGCCGAGCAGTGGTTAGCTGAGCCAGCCTGAACTGGAAGAACCACCCAGCCAACCCATAGAAGCAAAAGCTACATGAAACATGGTTGTTTTTAAGCCACTAAGTTTTGGTGCTGTGGCTTGTTATACAGCAAGAACCGTGGCCTAAAAACATAGGGTTAAGAAAAAGAGGCAGTTCTCACACAAAGTCACAAGTCATGTCACTGCTCTTCCATCATCCTTGCTAATGAAATAAAGTACTAGGCAAATGGTCTTTAAAGGTATGTATGGGGCTATGGGCTTCTAAGGTGCCCAGAGTCAGGCTGAGAGCAGGGAACCCCCCCCTAGACTGAGGTCTGCTTAGAAGCATGCCTCTTCTCTCTGTCGTAAGGGATAGCATTCATTCTGGTGGCTTCCATGTCAGTTTTCCCCACCAGGTAATGAGCCATTTCATCTGAAACCAGAAGAAACAATATGGGAGTGGTCGGAGGCCTTACAGCCTTCACTGGCTGTCAGGGCCTCTGCTCTCAAAGCCATGGCTACGTGGACACAGGCCAGATAATGGAAGCAGCCTGTGCGATGCGGAGTTGGGTTGAACCAAGAGTCAGCCCACAGACCTCAAGGCCAAGTGGCACACAGCAGGTCCTCAGCACATGTGTGGATGAAGGTCTGCACATGGTAACGATCACGGGCACATAAGGTGTGGTGATGCTATGGGCCTGGGATTATTCTGTGGGGGATTCTTCAAGTTTCTCTAGATCGAGAGTAAATGTGTGCAGAAGAACCCAGAATCATTTGCAGGTGGGCTTGCTGAGCTGGCTGGCTTAGTCTCAAACCATCTAGATGGAAGTCAAGGATTTCTGCAGGGACCCGTTCTTCCACAGGTGTTCCTGCAGCCTTGTAAACAAGACAGAAGGGACAGTATGAAGTAAAAAAAAAAAAAAAAACCCTTAAGGACAGACAAGATGGTCCAGAGGCAACACATCTGTTGCAGTGGGATTAGAGGCTGCCAGCAGTGTTTATTTGGCTTTGTGCAGCTGAGAGGCGGACCTGGTTGGAGGTTACAGAGCTTGCTTTCCGAGTGCCTGTAGCACTGGGACAATTAGAGACATGTCTGGTCCTGCAGGATCAGGAGCTATGCTGTGCCTTTCTGAGGGAGCTGGTGACCTCTCCTGGGCCTGTGATGATCACTGCCATTAGGGCACCATCATCCTTGCCTTCATGTCATCCATGAGCTTACGAGATGGGTGAAGGCCTCCAGAATCTGAAAAGATGATGATACATGCAAAATTCAAAATGAAATTTTCTTTTTGAAAAATTACATTTACATGTAAGTGGAAATGAACATGTCTTCTTTTTTGATTTTCCAGTCTAGAAGTTCTGGGTATATTCACTGAAGCTGGGTTTTCCTTCCAGGCTGGGCCCCAGCTCCGGGTTCCCTCTGCTTGCTGGGCCTGGCAGCCCTGCATGACCCAGCCATCTGTAAATGCAAGCTCCAGGGCACAGGACCTTGGCCTGCTTCATTGTTATACTGTCCCTGGCCCCCAAAGAGGTCTGGAAACCATAACCCTCAAGTTGTTCACTCACAGTAACTCACTGGTCAGGAAATCCAAATCCACACGATTTCTGGAGATTCCTCAAAGTGGTTAGTCTCTCTCTTTCAGGATTGTTGGATTCTTCAAAGATCTGCCTTTGTGCATCTCTGTGGCATGGGCACTAAGATGGATGACTCACATGGTGACTCACACTGTCAGCATTTGCCAATTTTTAGGTTTCTGAGTCCTATATTGACTTTGTGTTAAAAAACTTAGAAATTAGGATGGGCAATTGTAATAAGGAAGAAAGAAAGAAAGAAAGAAAGAAAGAAAGAAAGAAAGAAAGAAAGAAAGAAAGAAAGAAAGAAAGAAAGGGAAAGAAGAAAGGAGGGAGGAAAGAAAAAGAAAATGAAAGAAAGAAAAGGAAGGAAGGAAAAAAGTAAGGAAGGGAGAAAGAAAGAAAAAGAAAAAAGAAAGAAACGGAAAGAGGGAAGGAAGGAGGGAAGGAAAGAAAAAAGGAAGGAAGGAAGAAAGGAAGAAAGAGTAAGCAAACAAATAAAAGTCTACGGGGCAGGTTGGATGGACATGCTGCTGCTGCCTAGCCAGGGACCTGTGTGCAGTGCCCCACCCAGCCCAGGAACTGCACACCTTCCCTTTGCAAACCTTGGTCCTTCTACTTTCAAGCTTTGTTGTCAAACCTGAAGCGTGGCTTCATCTCACCATTCTCCTCCAGCTTCCAACCAACTGGATGGCACTTGGGGATCTGGTAAATTGTCCATTCATCTGCCCAGCTTCCCTCTGTTCCTCACATTCTGCATTTTCATGGGTGGCCATTTTCAGCCTGGGCGGCCACCGGCACAGGGAGCTTCAAGGAGGCTTGTCCCAAACCACAGTGTCTGTGAATGCTGGCATTGTCAAGATGATCCCTGTTACATATCTGCTCATGAGAAGAGGAGAGAAAGCACCTTCCCTTAGCTTTGGGTTGAATTAATTTTAGTTCCACGAGACTGCAAAAGTCCAGACCCATGATGCCTATCTAAAAATCTAACCATATCAAAAGAAAATCTTTGCTGTATAAATGAGATTAGCTATCTCCCAATTTTGGTATATAAATTGGTTCTCCATTTAGACTTCCTCCCCTGCAGTACTCCTTCATTACAAACCATCATCGCATCAGGATAACATTGGAAAAAAGAAAAGCAACACAACAAAATACTCAATTTCATTAATCTGTTTAGCAATACCAATATAATGAGGCATAATATTGATTTTCTTACTTAGGATTTAAAATCTCTACTTCTTTGCACAGAATTAAATGCTTCAAACTGATATTCCACCTCTTTACAGTCGCATCTTTAATTTAGTTGTTATAATTAGGCATTAACGGGTGTCAGTAGGATAGCCAGTTAGAGACCATTCTGTTCTGCTTGTCTTGACTATCACAGTTTAGATGTAAAGTAAATTAGAATGAAAGACTATACAGTCCAATTACAGATAAAAGCAGCAAACTGCACTGTTGTAATTAGATGCCAGGACTATTTTTCTTAGACTTTGTATCTCTGAAGGCCCTTCTTGTAGCTACTTGGCTGAAGGCACTGCTGAAAGACTTCAGGATGGATCTGAGTTGTTGCAGCCACATTGTTTCTTGCAAAACTTGAACTTCTGACTGGGTTTTCTTCCTGGGAACCTTTCTCAGCCAGAGCCCATGAGGACTTGCTAGAGTGTTTCTCCCTTGGGGCCAGGGGTCTGCATGCATCCCTGCCTTTCACTGCCTGGGAAGCTCAGGTAGTTGGATGAAACAAGTGCAAAGGTCAGTTTCTATGTGAATCTATCTGGCTGTTCCTACCCTCATCCTCCTATCCTTCCTCCTTTTCCCCTCCTCCTCTTCCTCATTGATGTTGAATCTTGGGTATCGCACTGCCTTTTGGGTCCAGAATGCTGGTTAAAACCATGCCTTTTGTGGAATTTTCTAGAAGTGAGTTAGGTGGTGCCTTCCTGTAAATGCTGCTTATTTTTGAAAACTGACCAAGGAGAGCTTGACGTGGCCACTGAAGAGTGACTTGGAGGTAGCATGACGCATTCATTCATTTCACAAACATTTATCAACTGCCCAGCCTGCCAGGCATGAGGCTAGACCATGGGCTCATGGACACACCTGCTGGAGTGGGGCTCAAGGTCTGATGAAGGTGGGGCAGCCATGGAGTAGATAATTGATGATATGATACAGCATTGTATCAATTGATTATGATACAGCATGAAAAGTGCTCGCTGGGCTGAAAGCTGTGCATTCTAGGGTCAGAGCAGGAACACCCATCCCCATGAGAGGTGAGAACTCCCTAGTCCCTTAGGCTGTGCTGCCTGACTTTTTTTGAAGGATTAGGGGGAATTATTTAGGTGGGTGGAGAAGTAGCAGGGAGGGACTTCCAAAAGGAATACATGTTTAAGTCAAAGGTACACAGGTGGTCTCAGATGGCTAGAGCGTGGTGGGCAATGCAGCTCTACAAAGTAGGCAGGGCCAGGCCATGAAGGATCTTGTGAACCTATAAGCCAAAGGAGGTAACTCAGGATCTGTCATGGGAAAAAGTCCACAAGGACCTCCCTGTCCTGGGATAGACTCCCCAGTTCTCAGTCCTATTGAATTCCTGGCACACACTGGCATCTCTGACCCCCATTGCCACATGGTCATTTTAACTTTACCCCTAGGCTCTCAGTGGAAAGACCCCCAGCCCCAGACCTTGGTGTGTGAGACTGTTAGGAGGGACACATACTGTCTTGATAGGGTGTACATGCTGAGGCGTGTCGGCAGCCAGGAGGGCTGGGAAGAGTGAGGACATCCTTTCATTGCAGGGGCATAAATGGTTACTGAGTACCCAGCTGATACTCCTCTAGAGGAGAGCCAAACCCAGTACCAGCAAACGTTTCTTACCCCTGAGGACCTCTGGATTCCGGGCCTGGTGATGAAATTTCTAGGACTCAGAGCCACCCAAGATGCGATGGGCTGAGGATCTGTGCACATCTTGTCATTGAACATGTTTTGCGACTGGCTGGATGACCCTTACCCAGGACCCAAATGGTAAAGGGAGGACATGGCCTAGAGTGGCCTCTGCTGGACCTCCTCACCACATGGGTACCTCACATCACTGGATGCATGTGCAGAAGCTACGGTTATTTCAATCCACCAAGCATTGACTGAGTCGGACACCAACGTCTACTGGGCGTGCGTACATGAGAGGTGCCTAATTTTCATCCTCCTGGAAATTCACATATCCTAATGCTTCCTGGTGTATTTTGTAAAGCATCCCTACATTAGAGTGAGGCAGCTGCTCTGGACCCTCCCCAGGCTGGACCTGCAGTAATCCATGCTTTTCTCAAAGCACCTCCCCAGCCATTCGACCTCTTATGAAATTCGCTGGTGCCTCTCCATGCAAATTCGGGCTGGAGGCACTTCTTCTCAGGTGGTGCGAGCAGGGGAATCCATGCTATTCATATTTAAGTCATGCAATTTCAAGTGCTCAGCAAATGAGAAGGAAGGCATCTGAAGAGTTTGAACTGTGTGACCTCACCACCAAACAGAGCTCAGGCTTGGGTGTGCGTCTGATCTTGCCTCACGTAGGTCTCAGGTGAATATGCCTCTGGGCACACCCTTGCTCCATGCTAAGTGGATATTAGGGTTTAAAGAGATGTGATTTATGCAATACGGCCCATAAACATAAACCAGGTACTGTAGCTTATCGTCTCCTGCAGAGGCAGGAATCAGTGCTCCCAAACTGATAACTACTTGAGAGATGAAATGTCACTTTCCAACTTGGTTCTTCACAATGGACCTCAAGGGTAATTCGACTATGTAGGATATTAGCTATGGGTAGTGACCTTGGGACTCAAATTCCATGAAAGAAGTAATTCTGCTTTAGTGAACTTCAGTGCACGTGGGATCTGGGTCATCGTGAGTCTGACCTCTGTGGGAACATCGGTCAACTCTGCGTGGCCTCTGTACTGGTTTTATCAAATGCTCGTCCTCCACGCTAAGATGGCCCTTCAGAGGAAAATGCCACATGATATCCAATCATGCTTTCTCCGGGAGACATTTTTAAAGTGAGCTGATCCCATCTAGGAGAGAAGGATTGAGTAAAATAAGGTCCCACCATGACCTCTTAGGGCACTAGGATGCACTAAGTCTCCTGACGTTTAGGTCACACTCTGTGCGCCACTAAGGAGGCATTTAGTTGTCTGGGTTGGCTCTGTGAAAACCTACAACCCCGCCCTTCAATATCAGTGCACATGTGCACACACACACAAAGACACATACAGACACATGAAGACACACACACACACACACACACACACACACTGGATATCTAACCAAAATCAAAACCAAAGAGGAAACCTTATTCCCTGCAAATGTTCTTGGAGACACCAGTTTTAATTTAGGAAGATTTTTTTTTTCCATGATGAATTAATTTCCTAGAGATCATTTAAGGTGTGATCCAAGCGTATATTTTCTTTTGCAAACAGATCTGACCTGTTACTAATTTTGCCTACAATTAGTTTGGTGTAATTACTGCCACTTACAATTTAGTCTGCTTTCACTAAAAAAAATTATTGTTCACGGGGTCATAAAACTCTTTAAAAATTGCTTAATTAAAAATGGAGCCTTGGGAATGTTGCACAAGATAAGCCCAGCCATTAAATCCAGGACTTCCTGGGTGCATGAGGTAGTAGGCTGTGCTGGAGGCTCTCCAGCACTGTGTGTGTGTGTGTGTGTGTGTGTGTGTGTGTGTGCACGTGTGCACATGTGTAGAGCAGCAGTGTTTGGGAGAGAAGCCCCTTTTATAGGTGTCGTCTTCAGCCCTGGGTGTGTGCTGTGTAGCCTGGCAGGGCCTGAGTCACCAACTCAAAACAGAGAATACTCAAGATGCTCTGTCTCCATCTCCTGTGTTTTTTCTGCTGAGTCAGAATGGACAGATCTAACCAGAATAAAGAAATAATGAGAGAGCGGTCTAGAGGAACTAATACTAGCCTTCAAGCCAATTTTGACATTCACAGAGAGATGCTGTCTGAGCTAGGCTGACTCTGCCACGTCCTCTTGATAGAGACCTCACAGTTAAGGTGTCCACAGCCTGGTAGGCTCATATCCCATGACAAGCCTCCTCCCATGAGCCATCCCTGATGGTGTGCAGTGACAGCTCACTCTTCATTATCTCAAAGGCACTCAGCCCCTCCCCCTTGCTCACTCTTCTCTTTCCCCTCATTACTGGGCTGGAGAAAAGTGAAACCAACAATCCTTGAAAGCTCTCCAACAACACACGTCTCTGAAGTCTGAAGAACGCACTAGCTGAGTTTGTTCCGACGTCCTGCGTGGGCACACGTGTTCTGATGTCCTGAGCATGCGCACACGTGTTCTGATGGCCTGGGCATGCGCACACATGCTCTGATATTCAGGTGCTCTCATGTTCTGGGTGTGCACGCCTGAGCCAGGAGAGTCTTGTAGAATTCCTTAAAATTAGAACAGAGCAAAGGGCAGAGAGTGAGGAGACCCTAAGGACGATAGATGACATGTGTGCGGAGAATGAGGATTCCAGTCTACAGCAGTACCTGGAGAGTCGGTCACAGCCGAGTCTTCGGAACTAGACGTCTAAGCGTGTGGCTGACAGAGACTGACTCCCCTGAGACTGAACCTGTGGCTCCGGCCCCCACGTATCAGAGCTGCAGCCCAGCTTTGCTTTTTCAGTGGAGAATGGACAGTTTCTGCGTGGAAGGTGAGAAATGGAATAAGGTGAGTGAGAAGTGGAATGTGAGACTCCAGAGGAGCCCCTATGTCCAAGAGCATAAACCCTGGCAGGATTAGGATGCTGGACATTTGGGAAGACAACTTTCCTCAATGTATCATCACATATTCCCAACAAGCACCAGCATTACCCGGAAGGAGATTAGCACCAGCATTACCCGGAAGGAGATTAAACTTGTGTAAGATATGGTCCTCAAAGTATGCTGTAGGTTCTCCACCTCTGAATTTAAATCTAGCAAAGATCTAAAGATCGTGTTAGCACCCTTCTCTAATGGCTTCCCATTACATTCAAAATAGAATTGTAACTCCTTGCAGACCCCATGAGGCCTTCCTGAGCCTTTCTGTCCCCTAGACTCATCTGCCCATCTCTGGGCAGCCACATCAGCCATCCCTTGAAGGAGCCCAGTCAGCCTTCTGCCTGGAGGCGTCCCCCAAACCTCTTCATGACTCCATTCCAGTAGGGGATTCTCAGAGAGGCCACCCTACTCACCTTCCCCATCACTTCCAGCTCCCTCACTTGCTTTCCTTTTCATCGTGGCATCTGGGGCCAGAGCTCGGATGGGACACTGCCACTTACCAGCTCTGTGATCTTGACCAAATCACCTAACTTCTCTGTGCCCCAATCTCTTCGTCTAAAATGAGAGATCATAGTACTGCCCGGTACCATGGATGTGAGGATTCAACAAGGCAACACCTGTAAAAAAGGGCTTAGAATGGCATTTGGCAGAGAAAAAACACTCAAGAAGTGTTGGCCGTTTTAATTTTTATGATTATATTGATATAATATTTAATTACATAATTTGTATAATATACATTTAATTTGTAATAATAATTATCAGTAGTCTATTATTCCTGGCGAACCAGCGCAGAAGCTTGCACACAGCTTAAGCTAGCGATTGAGCAGTAGGGTCCCAACGTGCGTTCCCTATCCTGCCAGCTAAACGACACACAATTACGTGTGAGTGCTGAGTATTGTCTTTTTATAAATGTATGGCCCACAACTTCGTTATCTCCTGCAGCACTTTTTAAAGGTAAGGTATACTTGGCAAAAGTAACTAACAATAGTGTGCCTAACTTAAGTCAAGAACCCCTTGTGTGACTGGCCCCCATTGTTCCAAAATTCTGGGTGAAATATGATTTTATTTGCTATGGAATTCACAAGGGCGTTGCGGAAGGACAATTTACCAGTCCGCAGAGCTGGTGACTTCATGCCCGATGCCCAGGATGCCACAGAGCCCTGGCACTTGAGAGAGGGTCATGATGAATGGACCTCTTTTGTTTATGTAACTTAAATCCGGGCATTCTCTCCAAGGTAGAGAAGGATTATCTTTAGGAAAAAAAAATAGTTCTTTATATGCAGTGTTCACTTCTCTTAAGGGAATAGGATCGTTTGGAAGTGGAATTTGTTTCCAGAAATTAGTGCTGAGACTCTGTTAAACTGAGTTCAATATTCTGTTTCAATCCTGATGTAAAATCCTAACTTAGAAAGAATATGTTTTATGAAATGAGACATGGATGACTCAAAGGATGCAATAAATTGAGTCAGTGATTCCACATTCATAAAGAAGCAAACAGTGTGGGGTTTTAAAGCCTTAGATAGCTTATCTTTGTTTAGAAATAAAATCAGGAGGTCTCAGAAGCATTCTGTTGGTTTGGGGAGGGCTGGAAAGAGGAATCTGAGTCCTGGGTTCACCTCTGGAAATTCCAGATTCATCCATTGGAACCCAGTGGGCCACAAGCAAGTCCTTGGTCCGGCGTTTCTGGGCATTGACATGGCCAGTGTTTTTTCAGCTTGTCCCTGTACACTAAACATGTACTGACCACCTACTATACATGGAGAACTGTTCCGTGTGCTGGGGAAACAGTGGTAAATGAGAGTCCTAGGTGTCTTCTAACAAATATTTCTTGACCACCTTCCAAGTGCCCAGGGCTCCTGTGTGGGGCCCAGGGATACAGCACTTCCCTCTGCTCATTCCCAGGTGGATGGACAACCAGTAAAAGCATAAATGATGTATAGTCACAAGTGACAGGTAACATGATGAAAATGAAGACAGACAAGGGCCTAGGAAGTGATGGGGGAAGGCAGGGAGGTCTCTCTGAGAATCCCCTCTGGAGACAGAGTCATGAAGAAGTGTGGGGACCCTCCAGGCAGAGGGTGGGTGGGCTCCTTTGAGGTGGCTGCTGTGGCTGGTGTGAGATGAGTGGCACAGAGATGGGTGGATGAGCCTAGGGGACAGGAAGGCTCAGATGGCAGTGGCTTCATGGGGTCTGCAAGAATTCTCTTTTGATTGTGATGGGAAGTCCTTTGAAAAGGGTACTAACATGATCTTTATTTAGATCGTTGCTAGATTTAAATTCACAGGCCAAACAGGTTGGGAGCCTACAGCATACTTTAGGGACCACTCCTGCAGATGGGGGCCAGGCAGGCAGGGGAATCAGGAAGGGGAAGGGGGTGGGACCCCACAGGGAGGGGGAGGGGCATCGGCAGACGCAAGCACTGGCCTGGCCTCGCTGCAGAAGGTGGACGTTCTCTTGCATCACAGAGGAGGGCAGCCCCAGAGAGAGAGTGCATCGGCACACACATGGCACCAAATGAGGCTTTCCTCAGACCATTATGGGCATTTATGTGTCTGATATTTTTTCAGCTTGTCCCTGGACGGCAACGTCACATGCTCAATTTCTAGTGCTCAACGAGGACTCTAGAAATCCTGCCTGCCCAAACCCACAGGGTGGCTGAGACCTTTGGATTTACCAGACAGCCACTGTGGTCTTCCCTTCCCTTCATGGGCAGGGCACACATGTCCAAGTCCAGTTGTGTTTCTCTGCATGTTGAAATCTGAGTTTTCACAGGCATCAGGAGAGCGACCATGGCTGCGTAACATGCCCCTTGGCTTATCTTCCCGCCTTTTCTGTACCCTGGGAGCCAGGGTGGCTCTGAGCAAGAGGAGCAGAAAGGGACCATGCCCTTGGCTCTGCCCCGTGTGCCCTCATCAGTAGGGCTGTGCTGCAAGGCTGGGCAGCCCCTGGTTTCCGAAAGCAACAGTGTGCTGGCACTTTTCCTGTTCCTTGGCCTTTAGCAGAGACCAGCCACTGTGGAGGTGCTCACTGGAGGCTTCCCAGCACCCTGCGCCCGTGTTATTATGGCAACTTCAGAGTAGTAAATAAAAGGAACAAACGAAATAAAAACACAAAATGAAAAAAATAATTAAAACAATAACTATTCCATTCATTCTGAGCACATCATCTGAGATTGCATTAGAAAAAACTACAATAAAAACATGCTTTTAATCTGATAGTAAAAAAGCCCAATAAAATAAAAATGAGCTCCATTAATGAAAATAATGGCTCTTACCCCAGCCAGTTAAAATGCTAAGCTTATGTGTTTTGGGGTTTGGGGGAGCTGAGGACTGTTTTTTTTCCCCACAGCTGGTGATAGATTTGCTTTTGTTACATACTGGAGATGCCCCCCCCCCCCCCCCCCCCGCTAATTAGTATTGCTTAATATAGAATCTTACCTTTTGTATGAAGCCCAAAGAAATTGTGTAGGAAGACAACCAATTCCTGGGGAAATGGGTAAAAGAACTGCTCTACTTAAGGTTTGGACTTCAGTTAGGAACTCAGATAGGTAGCTGTATGTGTATGTGTGTGCATGTGTGTGTGTGTTTCTCTTTCTCCCTCCTTCATTTGCTCTTAACCTCCTCCCCCCACCAACCCTCCTCCTCATTACTTCAGTTTGCTTTTGCCCCTTTTAGGGAATGACTTTAATTTACTTGCACATGACAGGTAAGTCCTACCTCAGACTCTTTTTTTTTTTTTTGCGATACACAGGCCTCTCACCGTTGTGGCCTCTCCCGTTGCAGAGCACAGGCTCCGGACACGCAGGCTCAGCGGCCATGGCTCACGGGCCCAGCCGCTCCGCGGCATGTGGGATCTTCCCGGACCGAGGCACGAACCCGTGTCCCCTGCATCGGCAGGTGGACTCTCAACCACTGCGCCACCAGGGAAGCCCCTCAGACTCTTTTTGGGTGAAATGGAGGTATAAATAGATAAGGTCACAATAATAGGAGACCTCAGCAAGACCCTTTTCCTTGCTAGAAAAATTGAGCAGCTTTGCTCAGGACTTCCTCCTGCGCCGTGCATCCCTGCATCTGGCATCCTGAATGGCCTTCCTTCTTCACAGTGGCCTTCTCCTGGGCTTTTCCCCGCGTTCCTCTCTAGCATGTATTATGGGCCGTAATTTGTAATTGCTTGTATGTTTATTTGCTTCATTTTGAATCTGTTGACTGTAGCTACAAAAGGAGAAATGACACCACTCACAGTCCGTGTCTTGACCTCTGAAGACTTTGCTGAGAGCCAACCTCACCAAACTCAGGAAGAAACTCATTCAAAGAAACTCTGTCCATTTAATCAACTCCTCTGCTGCCCTCCCAGGGCCCTGATGCTATTACTACAAGTACTTATTTGTTCAAATGAATATTAACATTGTAATTTAGTACCTAATTATGCTTCTCTAGTCATAACTGGAAATGTGGTATTAAAATTCTTACATGCTCTTTGGCTATCAGCATGTACTTTTGTCAATAATCTGGAATTGCCGGAGATTTCTTTCATGTACAATCTTTGTGCTCATATCTCTCCCTGTCTCTGATCCTCCCTCGTCGTTACAGATTTACTCTCTGCCGTGGCCGGCTGTGTTGAGCACTGTGGTCTTGCTTGAATAAAATAGGGCGTCTAGAGTTCAGCTCCTTCCTAAAGAAGTGTGTGCATAGATGCTGTTCAAATGGCTTCATCTTTTGTCTGATAATAGTACCAGCCACAGAGCATAGATTTTAGGATTCCACCACTGGGAAAACCATGCCTGCCACGCATAAGTGCTCAATAAATTTTGCCTAATTAATAATTCTCGTCTTGTCTCATAGTTCTAGGCTGGTAGCCCTCATTCCTGGCTGCACATAAGAAAACATGTATCTTTAAAAAATCATCATGCCTGGTCTCATGTCAGAATGGTGAAATCCATGCCTCTATGAATGGGGTTTCCAGATGGTTCCAACAGGCAGGGAGGATTGAGATCCCTGCTCCAGGCAGAGCCAACATATGAATGCTTTAAAGAGCCACTGTTCTCTCTATAATCAGTTCCAGTGTATAGCAGCCATCGACAGATGATCGAAAAATTAGTTTCTGCTTGGAACTGCTCTATGAACTGATTAGCCATATCCCTTTTAGTGGTGATGGAGAAAGGAATGTAGGCTTTATATTGGTAAAATTGTTTTTGAAAAGAGATTTATCTGTAAATATTTTAAAAGAATGTCCTAATAGGAATTATTTGCATCTGTAATGATATTTGTTGCTCTAACCTACAAGTGTTTTGTGCAAGTTCTCCCATAAGGCAGATCCCCCTGTTGGCAGGACTGGGTGTCCGTCTACCAGGATGCAGATGGCTCATAACCAATAACCCTGCTGTTAAGAACACCATCCAGGCCTTCTGTTTTGAAAACATCTATTTACAACTGGGAAAAAAAGAAACACAACAACTGGTATGTCTAAGTCACCCTCTTAAAAAACGTGCATTTTCTGACAATCATGTTTAGAGATCGATTTGCTGAGCAAAGAGGATCCATGTCCTTGAGAATCATGGGTAGCATGGACCTTCTGTAGGCAGACTTCTTGCCTTACCAAGAATCTTCACCCATGTCCTTGTATGCCCTAGATAGCCCTCTTACCAAGGCAGAGTGAAATTCCCGAAACACTGAACGCAGCCTTGTTATCTTCATCCAGGAGCTCTAGCATCAGTTCAAATCAGAAAAGTGGATTGGGTTAAAGGCATCCCATGCATGAACCTTTGTATAATTTGAGCTGATTCTGCCCAGGGCCACACATCAGGAACAGTTTTATTTCTTCCTCACCAATCTATATGCCATTTCTTGCCTTATTGCAGTGGCTGCAATTTCCAGTACCCAGTTGAATGAATGGTGAGGGTGGACATTCCTGCCTTTCTTCCCTGTCTTAGAGGGAAGAGGTTTCTTTTTTTTGGTAACATAAATGGTTGTTGAGTTTTATCAAATGCCTTTTTTTGCATCAGTTGATATGATCATGTGATTTTTTTCTTTAGCAAGTCGATATGGCAAATTACATTGATAGATTTTTGAATGTAGAACCTCTTGCATATCTGAAATAAATACAACTTAAATCCAACTTGATCATGTGTCTGATTCTTTCTTTTATAACGCTGGTTCATTTGCTAATATTTTGTTGAAGATTTCTGTGCTTCAAATCATAGGAAATAATGGTTTGTAATTGTCTTATTTTGTACTGTATTTGTGTAGTTCTAGTATCACGGTAAATAAAATAAGTTTGGGGGTACTTCTTCCTCTTCTATTTTCTGGAAAAGATTGTGTAAAATTTTGTTAATTCTTCTTTAAGTATTTGGTAGAATTTTCCTTTGAAACTGAGCATTTCTTTTTCAGAAAAATTGTAATGACAAATTCAGTCTGTTTAATGGTTAGAGGATTACTTAGGTTATCTATTTCTACTTGGTTTTGGTAGTTTGTGGTTTTAAAAGAATTGGTCCATTTCTTCCAATTTGATAAATTTCTGAGTGTAAAGTTGTTCATATATTCCATTCTTACTCTTTTAATGGCTGTGGGATCTGTTGTAATATCCCATTTCATCCCTCATACTGATGATTTGTGTCTTCTCTCTTTTTATCTTGGTCAGTCTTGATAGAGGTTTATCATTAAAAAAATTTTTTTAAAGAACAGCTTTTTGTTTTATTGATTTTTTTCTACTGTTTTCCTGTTTTCAGTTCATTGATTTCTGCTCTGATCTTTATTATTTCCTCCTCTTTGCTTGCTTTGTGTTTACTTTGCTTTTCCTTTTCTATTTTCTTGAGGCAGGAACTTAGATTACTGATTTGAGACTTTTCCTTTTTTCTAATGTATTTAGTGCTATAAATTTCTCTCTCAGCATTATTTTAGCTGCATACTACATATTTTGATATTTTATATATTAATTTTCATTCAGTTATATGTGTTTTAAATTTCTGTTGAGATTTCATATCTGACCCATGGAATATTTAAAAGTGTATTGTTTAATTTACAAGTGTGAGGTCAGGGGAGAATTTTGTTGGCTTCTTGAAAGAGAAAATTGCCAGTTTGGCTTCTGAGCAGGTAATATTATATGAGCCTTGTAGGGTTTTATATACCTTTGATAAATCTAGATAAATACAGAAATGCCTCTAATAGGAACATAAGGAAAACATTTGCTTCCTTTACTTCTTTGACACCTCTTAATTAGGAGCACTAGCAAATCTACTCATTTGGTCACACATTTCTTTCAAAGCATTTCTCATCGTATTTTGAGCACTATACTCTGTACTCATGTGCAGGATCTTCCTGGGCCCATGGTTCACAAATTCCATCACTCACCATGTCACTGTCCCTCCCATTCTGTGGCCTACCCTGTTTACATAAATTGCTGAAAACAGATCTTCTTATAGGGTATGGATTGTGCAAGTCATGAGATGTGGTGGTACTTAGCCAGTGACTTGGAGATGTAAATATGTGAGCTGCATCCACGACCAAACACAGACAGTTATTGAGTAAGATTATGGTTACAGCATCCTTTACTGAAAGTGGTTTCTTTTAGCTATAGATATTTAGATAATTGCCTCTGTTTTTCATTTAGTGGGATGGTGACAATGTTTGGATGATGAGAAGGAGGAAGAGGAGATGATGTTCTGAGACTCTAAGTTCATGCCCTGCTCATATTCCTTATCTATCCATCCACTCATCTATTGATTTTTCCATCTATCTGTTCTTGGTGATCACACTTGCCGAGCTCATTATCACATCGGTATCGTTGCATTTGCTCTTCCTCTTTTTGGAAAGTTTTTTCTCTGACTTTTCATGTGCTGACTCCTTCTTGTCTTCTCTTCAACAAAGTCTGTCCTAATCATTCTATCTAAAAGAATTCCCTCTTAGTTATTATCACATTATCTTGTTTTTTCTTTTAAGATACTTTTCATTCTTTGAAATTGTCTTATGTATTTTTATCCACTTATTTATTTTCAGTCTTCCTTGCCAGAATACAAGTTCCATGAAGGCAGAGATATATATTTTGTTTCCCAGAATATTACCAACACCTAGACCAACATCCATACAGCTGACAATTCATACATACAATTATTTATTAATTAAATTAATAAATGTTAATTTTCTGACAATATAAGGTAGTGATTAAAAGTGCAGACTCTGCAGCCAGACTGTCTGCATTTAATTCTATGTATGCAAACTTGGAAATAGCATGCAATGACCTTGGGCAAGTTATTTATCATTTCTGTGCCTCAGTGGCCTCATGAAAGGAAAAATGGTATGAAATGAGAATAGTACATAACTCAAACTTATCATCATCAGGAGGAGTAAATGAAATAGAAATTTAAAAAAGGTACAGTACCTAAAATAGCATCTGGAAACTCTGCATTTAAAAAAACTACTACGGGCTTCCCTGGTGGCGCAGTGGTTGAGAATCTGCCTGCCAATGCAGGGGACATGGGTTCGAGCCCTGGTATGGGAAGATTCCACATGCCACGGAGCGACTAAGCCCGTGAGCCACAACTGCTGAGCCTGCGTGTCTGGAGCCTGTGCTCCGACAAGAGAGCCCGCAATAGTGAGAGGCCCGTGCACCGCGATGAAGAGTGGCCCCCACTCGCCGCAACTAGAGAAAGCCCTCGCACAGAAACAAAGACCCAACACAGCCAAAAATAAAATAAAATAAAATAATTAAAAAAAAAATAAAAAAATAAAAAAAAAATAAAAACAACTACTACTACTAAATAATAGCCAAGGGCCATTTTTGGAAAATAAAGTAAAAACCAAGAAATACAACAACAACAAAAGAAAACAATCCCTACCTCAAATTTTAAATATAATGAGTACTTCTGAGAGATTCTCAAACCCTAGTTAAGTAGAAAAGAACAAAACAAGCCATTAGCCTTGACCGCATCACTAACTGACTTGGTGATCTTGAGCTCGTTCATTTCCCTGAGTCTTTTTTTTTAACTGAAGTGTAGTTGAGTTCCAATGTTGTGTTAATTTCTGCTGTACAGAAGAGTGATTCAGTTTTATATATATATATATATATATATATATATATATATATACACATTCTTTCTTATATTATTTTCCATTATGGTTTATCACAGGATACTGGATATACTTCCTTGTGCTATACAGTAGGACCTTGTTGTTTATCCATTCTATATATAATAGTTTACATCTGCTAACTCCAAACTCCCACTTCATCCCTCCCCCACGCCCCTCCCCCTTGGCAGTCACAAGTCTGCAGAATCTTCTCTGAGTCTTAATCCCTCATATAGGAAGATTAAGGTTTGGACTAGAGAATCCCTAGGAGCCCCCAGATTTAATTTTTTTTTTTTTTTTGCGGTTCGTGGGCCTTCACTGTTGTGGCCTCTCCAGTTGCAGAGCACAGGCTCCGGACACGCAGGCTCAGCAGCCATGGCTCACAGGCCCAGCCACTCTGTGGCATGTGGGATCTTCCTGGATCTGGGCACGAACCCGTGTCCCCTGCATCGGCAGGCGGACTCTCAACCACTGCGCCACCAGGGAAGCCCCAGATTTAATGTTTTGAATCTCCACTTTCCAGGTGCAAGTTGTTGAAGAGTCCCCACTACCTTGTGTCTGGCTCTGGGCTGGTCATGTGTAGGAAGGAGAGTCTGGGCTGCCTTGAGGCCCCTGGGGACAAGTGCACCTGCCTCTGCATGGGGCCTTTCAAAAGCAGACCTCCCAAACCTGTCACTGTGCCAGACCCCATGACTGCAGAGAGCCACAGCATGGAAAATGACCTCAGCCTTTTGACAGTCTGGCCCCAAAGCTCACTGCCAAGCCCCAGATTCCAGGCTTTTGGTAGCCACCCCACAGGTGCAACCTTTGTTGTGATGAGTGAGTTGGGGCAAAAAGCATACCCCCATGCACACACAAGGCATTATTGATAATAATTAATAAGCCCCTGGCAATTATACCCAATGATGTGTAAGGTCAGGATGACATGCACTGTCAGTCAACGGTGGTACTGGAGAAAGGGTGAGTGGCAGAGCCAGGAGTGAGTACCACCTACTGCAGGATTAATCACCCATCAGAGAAGGGCTGTCACTCACTCTCGTTGGGCCCAGGGTGCAGTATTGTGAGGCCTGTCAGTTTCCCTGGACCAGGAGGTGTCTGATGGTGGCAACCTATGCAGTGGAGCTGGCTCAACACTCCACTCAAGGCCCCAAGACCCCATGCTTGAGCTCGTGAGAGAGCACATCCACCCAGGCAAGGAGCAGCCTTCCTCAGTTTTTGATAGCACAGAGGGGGTCAGCACTGCTTTCCCTGGAGGGTTTGCCAGGGGGACAAGGGAGACAAGCATAAGATGCTGAAGATGTGGCCAGCCCACAGACTCCTAGCTCCGTGTCAGGAGTCCTAAGTCCAGGTCCAGATTCCTCCACTTGCTCATCCTGAGACTTTAGAAACTCACATAATCTTACTGTGATGGGATGCTATTGCCAAGCATTAACTAATTTCTTTTATAAACAGTCCCAGCAATCTTTTCCATTCTCCATCTCAGGTCCTTCATCCACCCACCATGTACCCCCAGGCCAAGAATTCTAAGGCACACACAAGCAGGGAACTTGAACTCGACCTTGCCTAGGGCCTCAATCATATGCTCCTTGTTCTGCAACTTCGTGCAGCTGGACATTATGACTTGGCCAATGTGGACCCTGACCACTGCGCCCTGGGGCTTTCCAAAGGCACCTTGCATACCTGTCTGGAGCTTAGATTGGGGACAGCATGCCAGTCATGAATGTCCACTGGAAAGGGCTATGTGCAAGGTCCCTTAGGGCAACCCGTACAGGCCACAGGCTGCATGCACTACCGAGGAGGCTGCTGTTTGCAGCCTTTGTACACCGATTCCCCACGGGGAAAAGAGTACCTTCGGCTTAAGTGGCTGCAAAGAAAATTCATGTTTATTGAGTGTACTTTACATACAGCAAAATTCACCTTTTTAGGTGAACAATTCTGCAGCTTTTGACAAATGTATGCAGTTGTGTAACCACCAGTGCAATTAAGATAAAGAATATTTATATCACTGCATAAAATGTCCCCATCCTCTTCTAGTCAACCCCTCTCCTTACTCTTATCCCTTTTGTTTTTCCCCTAGAATGTCATACAAATGGAGTCCTACAGTGTGTTTGCTAATGACCTCTTGATTATCCCTGTAGTTTGGGTGAAGCTAAGCCCATCTCCCTGGCTCACAGGTGGGGGTTCAAGGATGCCAGCTGGGCCAAGGATGCCAGCTGGGCCAGTGAGACTCAAACCCAGGACTTCTGTTGTAACTAGTGCAGAAGCTGAGCTCCCTTTCCACGGGCCTACTGAGCTCCTGGAAGACAAGCTTAGAGTTGCTGAAGGCCATCTTGCAAGGATGTGGGAAGAGGGTGCTCATGAATAAAGCCAAGAGTCAGAGAAAGATCCAGCCAGGCCTGAAAATGCAGCCCTGAATTTATCAGTTACCTGAGCAAATACAATAACTTGCCAAGTTTTGTTTTTCTATGTCAGTCGGGGTAAGTTTTCTGTGACAGAAAAAGTCCTAACGAGGTTCCACATGCAAATTTTTTTTTTTTGATGCCTACTATGAGCAAAGGCATAGAACATGAATTACCTGCATCAGTCTCAAAGCAGGTACACCAGAACAGGACTCTGATGAAGCATAAATGCAGATAAATTAAGAAGTTTTTAAATATACATATATTTTAGTCTGAACATTCTGAATAAGTCTATACAGTTTCAATTCACCAGATAAATTCCTAGACCCAGCTTCTTCATCTGACCCATTGCTTCTATTCTCAGTGGACACAGACTTTAATTTTCTCTAAGGAGCAAAAAGCAGTGGAGGGGACATCACTATTTTGAGTAAGTCCCCAAGACCAGGTCATAATTTACATAAGTGGATCTTTTATTCTGCCTTTTACAAATCAGCTTCTATAAAATTTTGGTGGTGTAGTGTCTCTTCATACACATATGGGTAATGAAGAAGTAAAACTGCCTTTATTTGCAGATGACACAATTTTCTAGATAGAAAGGTCTAAGGAATCTACAAAGAAGCTACTAGAGATAATGACTGAGTTTAACAAGTTCCAAGGTACAATATGAATACACAAAATATCAACTGTATCTTTTATATTAACAACAGATAATTGGTAAGGTGAAATTTTAAAATACCATCTATAGTTGTATTAATAATACCAAATGTACATAAAGATAAATTTATAAAGATATGTACAAGACCAATAAACAGAAAAACTACAAAACATTGCTGAGAAAAATTAAAGAAGACCTAATAAAAAAGAGAGATATACCATCTTCATGGACTCATTATTGTTAAGATGTCAGTTTTCCCCTAACTGAGCTACAGATTCAATACAATCCCAGTTAAAATCTTAGCATGTTTTTTTGATGAATAGAAACAGACAAGGTGATTCTAAGGTAGTTCTTTACTTTGTAAAAGCACAAGGAATAGAATAGCCAAAACTGTTTTATGAAGAACAAGTGTGGAAGTCTCACAACATCTGATTTCAAGACTTAATAGAAAGCATCAGTAATCATAACAGTGTAATTGGCATAGGAATAGCCATATAGATTAATGAAACAGAATAATGTATCCAGGTATAGACCCATCCCTGCATGGTCAACTGATTCTTGACAAAGGGACAAAGATGATTTATGGGAAAAGGATAGTCTCTCAACAAATGGTGATGAAACAATTGGATATCCATATGGAAAAAATCACGACCCTTAAATTAACTTGAAATGGATTGTATTATATTCATAATAAACATACAAAAGTTCATTTTTTAACCTAATAATAAAAACCACTTAAAAAATCAAGAATATAAACATCCAGGGAAAATTTCAAAAAGACAGCTGAACAAGGAGATTGAATATCTAAATTCCCTTTAAATTAGATTAGGGTTCAATGTAATCCCAATCACAGCGTGGAAAGGATTTTTTTTCAGGAGGGGATAAGAAACAAAATGTTTCTAAAGTAACATTAAATACCTGGAAGAAATTAGACAGGCAAGCAACAGTTAAAAAACTAAAACCAAAGAATAATTGGAGGAAGGGGAACTAGTTCTGCCAAATAAAATGTATTATAACATAAGAATCTTTACATTGATTTGATACTGGAACAAAAATAAATATACAAATCTAAGAAGCAGACTAGCGAGATCTAAATCAGTTTTGTTAGACGATCTTAATATTTGAGGACTATTCCCCAAATGATGCTGGGGTAGTTGGAAACCTACACAGGGTAAGGAAGCAGATTTTATTCTCGCATCATATACCTGATAAGTAAAAGGGTTGAAAAGTTAAATGGTAAATAAAAATCAAACTATAGAAAACTAGAGGAAAACATCAGTATATATTGAAATAATCTCTTGGCTGAGAGATGACTTAACACTATGGAAGAAATCATAGTGGGTCAATGGATGTGGCTATATTGGAATTTAAACATTTTACTTGTAAGTGAATTCACAGACCGAACTCATAACTGGGAAAATATTTTCTGCAAATATGATAAACAAAGTGTTTTTACCCTACCTACGAAAAGAATTCATATACATAAATTTATTTTGTATTTATTTAAAAAATGTATTGAAGTATAGTTGATTTATAAGTTGTGTTAATTTCTGCTGTACAGAAAAGTGATTCAGTTATACATAAGTATACATTCTTTTTCATATTATTTTCCATTATGGTTTATCACAGGATATTGAATATAGTTCCCTGTGCTATAGAGTAGGACCTTGTTGTTTATCCATTCTATATGTAATAGTTCGCATCTGCTAACCCCAAACTCCCAATCCACATCTAAATAAATTAAAAAAATTAAGATACCCAAAAGAAAAAAATGCCTAGGCCACATATAGAAAGTTGAATCATAAGAGAGTAAAGGTAAATGACAAACGAGCATATGAAAGTATCAATCTCATGAGTAAATTTTAGGGATAATAATAAAAACAATAAATATGATACCATCTTTAGCCATCAAACGTATAGATCTTTCAGAAGTGTCATTCCCACCACCAGCAAGGGCATATGATAGAACCTGGACTTGGGGGAAGAGTAAATTGTCACATCTATTAAGAAGGCAGTTTAACAATATTCATCAGCAGTTTTTAGAATGTTCATATTTTTGATTTAGTAAATTTACTTTTAAAAATGAAATTCTTAATTTTAAAATGTACTAACTTGCCTCATAAAAATAACATAAAATATGGACAGAGGTTCCCACATTATTCATAATATCAGAGAGAGAGACAGAGAGAGAGAACTGAATTCCAACAATATATAGGGAATGGTTAATCAATACCTTCACATTCACACTCTGGCATATTAAATAGGCATTCCAAATGTTTATAAAGCGGGTTGAAAGATATGGGAAATTGTACGACTAAATGATAAATTGAGAAAAATATTTACAACACTTGGTTAATATACATAATACGCAAAGTGTATCCACAAATTAAAAAAAAAGACAAGTTAAAGACAAGACCCAATTAAAAACATGTCAAGGGCTATCAACAGGCAATTCACAGATAAGGAAATCCCAGTGGTCCATAAGCTGATGAGAACATATTCAACCTCATGGAATTGGGAAGTAAAAATTAAAGTAAAATTGAAATACTGTGTGTTACCCACCAGGCTGACAAGAATGTACAAGTGATAACATTAAGTGCTGGCAAAGCTGCAAGGATCTAGGCAGCCCATATATTGCTAGTGGGAATATGACTTGCTTCATTCAGCCTTTTGGGAAAGTAATCTTAGAGTAGCTATTAAAATTAAAATATGCATATCCTTTGACCCAGCAATTCCATTTTATAGCTCTATTGTATGGAAATAAAAGCATTATTTTTAAAGGAAGGGGGGAGAAGACATCTTCTGAATGTCCATTAATAGAGGAATGATTCGATATACATTCTGTGTGTCAGAACTATGGAATCCGATGCTGTTATGAGAGACAGATGGATCTGTTTTCCCAAAGGGATACCATGATAATTCACTGAGAAGAAAACAAGTTATAGAAAAACAAAAAATATGATATAGGTAGGAGAGTAAAACCCTATTTTTATTAAATCTTTCATTTTCTTTTTAATTTTTCGTGTCTTTTATTTCCCTTTCATCTTTTAACTCAGTTCCTCCCTCTCTCCCTCCATTCCTTCCTTCCTTCCTCTTCCTCCTTCTCCTTCTCTCTCTCTCTCATATACCTGTCTTCTTTCTTACCTTTCTTCTTTCCTCCCTTCCTCTCTCTCTCTTTAATACTTCTTCATCTTTCCGATGTCCATTATGTTTTATGGACAAAAATGCAGTATGGATTATAGCACATGCTGTTAGCATTGGTTATTTTCTGAGGATGGAGTGGAGGGAAGGAGACAGGTTGTTAATTGTGTTTTTGTTTTTCATCACTGGTTACACAGAACACAGGGTGACTTTATAATTTTGGAAAAAAGATTTTAAAAAAGAGATTCTATGACATGATTATGCTCTGAACTCTGTTTTTGTTTTCTCTTGGTTTGTTTGTTTGAGATAAAGGTAAAAAAGATAAAAAATAAAATCTCCAAAAGGTCATTTACTCTGATGAACAGAGTATGTGGATGAGTTTTGCTCCTTTATACTATAATGTGCTTTCCAAACATAAATAAAAAGCATTAATTACAACATTTAAAAAAGCATATTAATGAAGTCAGTTTGCTCATCCTCTTTCATTCAAGGGAGACGTGGATTTTGCTTTTTCCGAGGTGTCTCCAGGGATGAACTGCCATACCCAGTTCCCCAAGCAGTTGGGAGAGGACATTGCTGCCCCTGGTTTCTGGGACCCGAGGACCCACCCACAGGGGGAACAGAGGTGGCTCGCCCTCACAGTGGAGCCCAGACAGAGCCCTGCTCACGAGGGCATGTCCTCATCCTGCATCCGTGGGCCCTGTGCACCATCATCAGCCCTCCTGTCAGCCCAGGAGGTGGCCCTGCAGGATTTGGCCATGGAAAGAAGAGAGAGCCCATTCCAGAGGCAGGAAAGCAGTGAGTCAGGGTGGTGGGGATGTTAAAGGAAGAGCTGTGTGGAGGAACCGTTGGCTCTGTGTGTGTTTGGGCCAGAGCCTGTCCTTCCAGGGCTGAGTGGGGCCAGAAACTTCTGGAGAGATCTCACTTTGGGGACCTTCTGTTCTCGGCATAGATGAGTAACTCTTCCAACCCGAGCAATAAAGTGGGGAAGTAGACAGTAAATAAGCAACAGGCAAAATTAAAACCAGTGATGAGGTGCATGAATATTGTGGTGTGACAATGCTGGAGACACATTTGTCTGGGAGCACGCATGGTCTGGGAGAACATAATGGCAAAGTGGTTGGCGTCCTCATTTTCCTCCCCTGAGTTTCCGCTTAGTGGCCCTGGAGGCTGGCACCTGTGCCCAGATGCTTTTAAAACCTTGGCAGGGAGAGGCAGGCCCATAACAGAGGGAAGCCAGAGCTCCAGTGCCTTCTCAGTTGGGGGGGGGGGGTGGCTCATGAGGGCCGGGGATGTGGCCCCCTCCACCACTCTTGCCCCCCTGGGCCAGGGAGCAGAGGCAAAGTCGACCAGAAGGTTGCCTGTGGCAACAGTGTCGCCCTGTATCCTTCAGGGGGACAACTGTCCTGAAACTTCACCCCAAGGGAGATCTCACACATGTGGGACGTCTCATGAGTCTGTGCTAAAGAAAGGGCTGGAGTTCGTTTGAATCTGCTGCACCTCTCTAGGGAGCTGCTCCCCATTTGGGTCAGGGCTTTCACCCAGAATTGCTTCTTCCATGGGCCTTTAGAAATGCCCTTTGGGTGCGAATGTCCTGAGACCTAGAGGGAACAAGAAGCTGAGCTGTAAAGGGAGGATGACAAGACTTGGCCAAAGGGGGCTGGTTAGGATGAGAAGATGTCAAGAGCCAGTTTTAGAGAAGGGTGTCCTCAGAGCCCATCCACCCTATGCAGGTGATGGGGAGTCAGGGAGCAAGGGTTTGATGGACATGTGGTGTGTACCACAGGATCCCAAACCTCCCACGCTACATTACTAAGAAAGGGGTGAGGCCAAGACACCACTGCAGAGTACTTGGAGGTGGGCAGAGGGGTTTATTAAAGCAAAGGTGACTGCATCCTCAGATCACTTCTCCCTCCACTGGGTGGCCAAAGAACCTGGCTGAGGTGGGGGCTTCTAGGGCTGGCATTTTGTGGCTTTCCTCCTGTGGGCAGGGGCACTGTCATGCCTGTCCACTACTTCTGAAGTGACAACAAAGTATACTTTTCTGCTGGAAATTTTCAGCTAGATTGCTCTAAAACTGGGTAATGGGTTTGAGCCTGATCAACTTGTAGAAATAGTATACAGCTGGCCATAATTCCTCAATGTATGTATACTTATGTTTTTGTTTTTGTTTTTGTTTTGCGGTACGCGGGCCTCTCACTGTTGTGGCCTCTCCCGTTGCGGAGCACAGGCTCCGGGCGTGCAGGCTCAGCAGCCATGGCTCACGGGCCCAGCCGCTCCACGACATGTGGGATCTTCCCAGACCAGGGCACGAACCTGTGTCCCCTGCATCGGCAGGCGGACTCCCAACCACTGCGCCACCAGGGAAGCCCAATGTATGTATATTTATGAATTAAAATATGCATGTATGGTGAAAGAGAAATAAGTTACATCATGCAATGCATTCATAATTGACATATGTACTCGTAATCTGTCTTCTCCATATACACATATGAAGGTGTGCTGTACTTTAAGTAGTTTTCAGGGACAGTTTTAACTCAGCATGATTCTGACCGTGTGCTGAGTCTGGACCTTTATGTGTGATGGAATTCCACTGTAGCTAGGAAGCTCGGAAACTCCTCTGAGCCATTGTTTCCATCATAAGCATGGGAGAAGCAAAGCCCAGAGAGGGGAAGGTATTTGTGCAAGATCAGGGGACAGGGCCTAGGGTGAATTATGTGGGTGCACCTTCCATCCATCCATCACCATCTTCCATGCCTCGCTGCCTCCCCAACTCTCCATGCAACTCTGCCCAGCTGAGGACCATACTGTTGCCTCCACTCGCGGCCCTGATTCACACAGCCCAGATCTGAGCACCTGCTCCGTAAACAGTCCACTCCTCTGCCCCAGCCACGTTTCCTAGGCCTTCAGAGGCCGCATTCCAGATGCTAACTTCTGACAGCGCGTGTGTGTGTGTTTATGTGTGTGTGCGCGCGTGCACGTGAGCACATACGTGCACCTATGCTTGCAGATGATCTAGATGTGCTGGCATGGGCCCATCCCCTGCAGGGCCAGGGGCATGAGCTGGTCTGTGGATGCCCCCAGTACAGTGGCCCACAGAGGGGCACTCTGCACGTACCTCAGGCGACATCCTGTGGATCTGGGCCATGGGAGAGAATATTTGACCTGTTGGCTGGAAACTGAGCTGATAATTGACATCAAGAGGGAATTGGCTCTTTTAAGACAAATGCTTCCAGATGCCAGGATCACTGGGTCCAGGTTACTACCTAGATGGATCTGGGTGGGAGCCAGAAAAGGAACAGCATTTGATAAATTCAGAAAGGCAGTTAATCATCAAGTAGCTAGCATGGTCAGATTCCTGCAAGGTCGGGCTTACTTAAGGATGCCCTAGTAGCGCAAGGAGTATGCCAGGACCTCAGAGAATCAGGGAACTCCACTATCTTTCCAGTGACAGTCGGTCCAAGCTTGGGGTGCTGTGATGTATGTTCGTTGCTGCCAGCAAGAAACCTGCTCCCAGATAGGGCCCAGCCATGTGGGGTTTGGAAAGCCTCTGACTGAATCAGGTTTTCTGTGTAGATTACAATTGATGACCTGTTTCCTGGTCGCTGGGAAGCCTTCATGGGCAGGGACTGTTGACACATCGGTTTCCAGATGCAGCTGGAACCAGTCGAGGTAAGTGAAAAGCAGGGAAATGCAGTAGAATTGAACCTCTGGGAACCTCAAAGGGGCCTTCTGTTTAGCATGTGATTTGGGGCCTTTAAATATTTTAAGGATTCGGGCAGATGATCTCACATTCGAGGGAGCCCTTCTGACACCACCATGTTAGGAGGGCAATAAACCTATGCTGTTGTTTATAGTCCGGTCGCAGTTGATTACATGTGCTCTGAAGGGAACCCCCAAGTATATTCTGGAGTGATAAGTCACCAGGGGGTCCTCGTTTTTCACCTGGATGACCACAGTAGCCTCTTGAAAGGTTTCCCTGCTTCATTCTTGCCCACACAGTAGCCAGAGTGGTGTTTAAACATGGAAATCAGGTCATATCAGAGCCCTTACTTAAACCCTCTAATGCCTTTCCATTGAAATTAAAATAAAATCCAAATTCCTTATTTCCTACAAGGCCTATGTGAAGTGGCCCTGCCTACGGTTCTGGTCTCATCTATCCCCCTCTGCAGCCATACTTCCTGTTCCTCGAAACTGGCCTGCCTCAGCACATTTGCACTTGCCCCTCTCTGTGCCCGAAATGTTCTTCCCGGGTTTAACCATTGTTATCACCTTTTTGCAGCCAGCCATCAGCTCAACGTCCACCTCTTCAAAGAAGTTAATGAAAAAAGCACCATCCTAGTTGTTTTCTTTCCCATTGCCTTGTTTATTTTCCTCAAATCATTGGTCACTTTCTGACATTATCATGATGATGTTCTAACTTGTTTACTGTGTGATTTCTCCTAGAATAGAGGCTCTGCAAGAGCAAGACTTTGTCTGTTTTGTTCACTGCCTTATCCCCAGCATCTAGAAAGGTTCTTAGCCAAAAGTAGGTCTCCGTAAAAATATGACGGGCAGTTGGATGAATGGACAGACAGATGGATGAGTAGATGGATGGATGAGTAAATGGATGGAAGAGTGAGTGGGTAGATCAAATGGATGGATGGGTAGATGGATGAATGGGTGGTTATGTGGATGGGTGAGTGGATAGATGAATGGGTGGGTGGACGGATGGGTGGGTGGATGGGTGGATGGGAGGACGGATACTAGGGTTGGCTTTTGTGACCCAGGAAGAGTTCAGGGTTTCCAGATAAATGTCATTGCAACAGGATTCCTTGAGAGGGTCAAATAAATTGGCAAAAGATCAAGCCAGAGCCATTCTGTCATTTATGCTTTTCTAGTTTAGAGAATACTTGTTCCTTCAAATGTTGTCTACACGAAGGACTAGCTGTCGGGAACTCATAAGTTATTTTCCTGGGGATATTTTTTCTTCCCTTTTATTCCAGCAACAAGGAACTAGAAATAAATTCTGGATGAGCAAACTTTGATAATGAACTTTCTCTTTCCATTGTAACATTGCAATAGTGACTGCCAAATTTTTCACCAGATCATCTCCTGTCACTGAGTAGAACACTAACTTGAAGAAAATATTTTGTTATACAACTAAAAAATGGACTCTCCTGAGAATGAACTCTTCTTTGGAAATGGTGTATTTCATGATGAGATGCCACTGAGGGGTAAATAAAGGCTAAGTGTGCTTGTAAATTATTTACTTTAGCAACTTTCAGGCAGGATGCATAGCTACAAATAACAATATTAATTATTATGGGGGATGATTTCCTTTTTAGTAACATTTATTATTTGTTGATAATGAACATAATAAAAAAGTTATTTGAGGAACATTTAGAAGTGTATAAAGGAGACTACTATACTCACACTCTAACCCCACCATTCACTCTGAGATGAATATTTTAGCTAACTTTTCTTTCTGTCAGTTTCTGTCTACATATATGTAAACATATATGCATATGTTACGTGGTTTTAAGTACCCTCTACTTACAATTTTTTACTGCTTTTGTTCATTGGAACGATATTCTGTATATTTCCCCAGGTCATTTAAAGACTCTTGGCAAACATTATTCAATTGCTCCATGGTATTTAATTGTATAGACCAGCCTTGTTTAATAGACATACAACGTGAGATGCATTATAATATGTAATTTAAAATTTTCTAGGAAATACAATAAAGTTTAAAAAGCAGGTGAAATTAATTTTAATCATACATTTTATTTACTCTCATATTTATAAAATTTTGTCATTTCAACATCTAGTCAACATAAAAATTATTGAGATTTTACAGTTTTTGAACTGTCTTTGAAATGCATTTTACACTCAATTTAGATCAGCCACATTCCAAGTGTTTAGTAACCACATATGTTGCATGGCTACCATGTTCACTAGCCCAGGACTAGTCTATTGAAAATTAGTATTGTGATGGTCTATATGTAATGGAAGGGATTTTACATTACTTCTCATATTCTAACTTAAAAGGCCATCTTCCAAGGATAAAAGCAGCCTGAAATTAGAGTTCCAGTTATCATCTATCAGGTCTCAAGGTGATTAATTCAGCGTGATAGCTACAAGATATAGCCTCAATTCCTCAAAATGCTAAATGAAGTGGAAAGATGTTGAAAACAATGTTTTTCAAATTACGCATTTGATACCATTTTGCCTCTTTTCAAAGATGATTTCCTAGGCTCTAATGGAAGCTGATGTCTCCCAGTATATTAAAATCATATTCAATGCAAGGCAAATGAATTGAATTAGGTCGGATGGTATTGATTATTATCAGTTCGACTTCAGCTCTGGGTCTGTCTGCTCTCTTCAGCAGAATCCTGGGTCCTCCAGGGAAGCTCACTGATGTCACAGTCCCCTCCTCCCTCCCCTCCACATATTGGAATAAAATGCTTATCACTGGGTACAGTGGCAGGGCTGTGCTGTTGCAGACTCAATTTTAAAATGTATTCCTGAACCAAAGGAATTTGAGACGGATCTGACGGATGCAACTGGTCCTCAAGTGATGTTTTGAGGTAGAAACATTCTGATTGGGTGTGTGAACAAGACATCATGAAGGAGGGAGGAGAGGGAAGAGGAAAGACCATCTCCATCCTGAGGGACCCTCTTGCCTGGTTATGAAGTCCAGTCCAGCAGCTCACAGGAGCCAGAGAGACATCCCAGAGCCCATCTGAGCTAATGGAGGCTTACCTGTTGGCTTATGGCAACATGGGTCCACCCAAAAGCTCTTACTGGCCGCCTCCCATATGTCATGTTTGGGTCCCGGGGGCACAGCAATGAATCAGATGGTGTGTCTGTCTTGAAGGTGATTCAATGAGGGAGATGGACAAGTAAACCCTACACTACAGCTTATCTCGTGTGATAAGAGATGTACCTGGAATGCTGTATGTGGCACATCCAGTAGGTTGCTGAGCCCTCAAGGATGGCTTCCTGGAGAACAGGACTGACTAGCAGTGTGACCTCAGGCAGACTCCATGTGACTTTCACAGAGTCACTCTGTGACTTTCACTCTGTGACTTTCACTCTGTGAATTTCACAGAGACTTCCATGTGTCTCTGTGAAATCAGTGTAATAAAAGTAACTTCCTCACTGGGCTGATAGGGGAGAAGATGAGATAATTCCTGTTTAACACCTAACATGGTTTGCCACCCAAAGCAATCAATCACTGAGTATTGGCTGCCGTTACTATTATTGCTGTTGTTGTTTTATTAGAATTCAGGAACCGCATGATAGAGCATAGACTGTGGGTGATGGGGAGACGTTTAAAGCAAGGGAGAGATGTGCGCAGATCTGCAGTTTTAGACAATTACTTTGGTATAGGGGCTGCAGCATCGCCTTGCAGGAGGGTCACTGGGCTGCCATCCAGGTGGGAGTGGCATCTATGTATTTTCATAACAAGGGTGTTGCTTTTATTAGATTGTTAGTTATGATGAATAAAATAACAACATTTAAAAGAGGTGCATTTATTCTCATGTAATTTTTTTTTTATGTACCCTTTCTTCTCCTTGCCATCATCCTTGTCATCGCCGTCATCATAGGATGTGTCTTGGAAAGATAAGGGCATGGGGGAGATGGGTGCTCCCACCATTCAGCCCACTGCTTGGGAGATAGAGAGGTGTGTGAGCATGGGAGGGGAGCTGGGAACAAACCCCAAGTGACAATATAAAGTAGCCTCGACACCCACTCCACGGAGGTCCCGGCAGCTCTGCCCAAATAGTGGCTCCAGATTTACACAGCTTCCTCCTTCTCCTTTATCTCAGTCATCAAAAATTTAAGGAGATTTAAAAACCACTGGGGTGTTATGCAGAAAATACAGCCTCGGGTCACTGATGGAATTCATGCCCAGGTTCTGCCAAGGCAGAGCTGGAGCCCACCCTTCCAGGGTGTCTGGGCTGTCACTCTGCCCATTCGTTTTCTTGACTGTAAAAATTAAACACATGCACAGGAGGGCTTGGGAGACAGAGTTATGGGGGATGTAAAGTGCCTTCCTGGAGAAGGCACTATACAGCATATAAACTTGGCCGTCCCGTAGTGGAACACCCAGTCCCGTGGTGCCGAGAAGGGGTCCTGGAGATGCGGAAGCAACAGGCAAATGGCAAAGGGAAGAGGAGGCCGGGAGTCTGCTGGCCGGGAAGGGGCTTCTGCTGGACCAGATTTTCCAGGAGCTGGGCTGGTCCCCGCTGAGTGTTCCCCTGGCTGGTGGTAACAGGGAAAGGAGGAGAAGCCACATCTGGGGGGACAGGTGCCAAAGCAGCTGTGGGGTGACAAGGGTGAGGCAGGAGTTCCAGTGCAAAGACAGATGGGGGGGGACACCCGGGTCCCTCTCACGTGAATGTTGAAGGACAACCATCATTCACTTTCCTAAGCATGGCCCCTTATAGTCTTCAGAGGAGATGTGGAGAAATTGCCAACCTGCTGGTGAAATCTCGAGCTACAGATACATGAAGACCAGAGGCAAAAATTACATCTATGAAGCAGGAAATCCAAGTGACTGAGGCTCCTTCCCACAGGGCATCGGGAGGTCTCCTCAGCTTCAGGGCCCCCCAGAAGGCCATGGCCACCTGATCTGGGAGGCCTCGTGCAAGGGCTTGGAACCTTGTCTGCTGGGGGCTGGCTCCCCCCCATACTGGGAAACTCACCAGCAGTTCCACTGCAAGGACATCTGGAGAACAGAGGCACAGATGCCTCAGTGTGTCTTGGAGAACGGATGTGGCACGAGCCTGCTGGTGGAGGTCCCTTGGTCAGTGTGTGTGTGTGTGTGTGAGAGAGAGAGAGAGCCAGGAAGAATGGAGGGAGAGGGAGGGGAGAGGGTAGAAACTACAAGTGCCATAAGGACTAATATGTGCTTATTCACTGTTCCTTGCTTTAGATATTTCTAGAACACCTACTATGCACCTGCACTGTGCATACCAGACTCAGTCCCAGCTTCACTGAGCTCACGGAGGGATATTAACCAAAAGATCACACAATTATTTAATCTACAACTGAAGTAGCTCGTTTATTCTGTGCCATATCAAATGTACACCGCCCACCTCCACTGGTGCCTCCTTTGTTTGGAAACTTGCCTGTGCATCTTTCAAGGAAGCACATGGATTTCATGATGGAAAAGCTAAGGGAGAAAAGCATTTGCTATGTCTAATTATTTATTTTTTTAGGGATTTAGATCTGGTACTGATGAAGGTGCCGATGCTCGTGGGCACCTCTGAATTCCGGCTTTACTGCTTCTTCTGCCTAGAGGAAGCTGTAACCCCCTTTTAAAAAGATATTTAATTTCAAGTGTAATATTCATAATGAAAAGTGCACTGATTATAAGAGCCCAGCTCAACAGACAGAACGTACCTATGTAACCAGCACCCAGATTAAGAACTAGGACATGAGGAAACCTGGGCACACCTCCCCAGCCAACATCTTCCCAGGGCATCCCCGTCCTGACTCACGTACCCCATGGGTCAGCCTTGCTCTTTAACGGACTTAGGAGACATGTGATCTCTCTGTGTCTGTTATTTTTCTTCAGCCTTGTGTCAGGGAGATTCACCCATGTTGTGTGGGCTTTGCTGGGGGGTGTCTGAAGTGTCCCTCCATTGAGTCTGACCAAACCAGGAAAGGTGGCAATGACCTTGACATCTAGGGGATACAGGCTCTGATGTTACCAGCAGGTGTGCCCTTTTCCCTTGCTCTGGCTCCGTTGGGCCTCACCACCATCGAGCAACACAGGGCCCTCAGGGTACCAGTAACCTGGGAGAGAAGTTTTGCGTCCCTCCTGTTAGCCTTTCCCATCCCCTTGCTCACTGCCGAGGAAGTACAGTTAAGAGACTCACTCAGGAGCCAGACTGCCTGGGAATGAACTGCCCTTTGACCTTTGGTCATTTCACAAGCTGTCTGTGCCTCAGTCTCCTTGCCTCTAAAGTAGGGTTGGCAATAATGGCACTTACTTCCTATGGTTGCAGCGAGGGTTTGATGTGAATGTTGGAAGTGAGAGCTGCCATCGTTTTTGGACCAGCGCTAACTTGGGGATATGGGTCAGGAATTTTTATTCTTTCTTCATAGGTGAAGACACAGAAAGCTAAAGAGGGGAAGCAAGCTACATCACTTAAGGATTCCCCTAATGAGTCTTTTCTAAACAGGACCTTAAGGTATCATGGAGAGATATGCAGAAGATGAAACTGCTGTGACGATGCTGCACGGAAGCTGAGTGTCCCATCGTGTTCAAAGGCTGTGGACATCCTTTATTTCATATGCCCCTGTGGCAATCCTATAGCATCAGATGCACAGCGAGAGTTGGCCTCATTATTCCCATTAGATCCCATTTCACAGATCAGATAACTGAGGTCCTGGAAGATCACATTAGCTACCAAGTTGTCCACCAGGGTGTTCTGACTCCTGATGCACCTGCCTGTGCTCCTTTCTTCCAGTTATTCCTCCAGCATGTAGGGGAGGAGACTTAGGAGGTATTCACTAAAACATGGTCTCTTGAGCAGAAACTCCTAGTGTGAACCCTGGCATATTTTAAGGCTACGATTTTATACTCTGCTTCTCAGTAGCTCTAGAATTTTCTCACCCTCTGTGGGGAGCTCTGTGCCGATTAGCTTGTGACAAGTCCACATATTTAATAGAATGTTTCAATAATGCTTTCAAAATAGGAAAAAGAATGCTTACATATAGAAGGAATAAACAAACAAAATATATTGGTTAAGTTGCTCCAGTTAACTTTTTTGAGCTTCCTGGCAGCCAGAGCAAGTGAAGGTTTAATGCTAGCAAGAGGCCCTCTTCCAGGGTTTCTTGCACACGATGCTTTTATCTTTACGTGGTTGTTTTCCCCCTGGGCACTTGTAAAACTTAAGACTGGGGCTGGCAACTTCGCTCCTGGTAGTCTTTCTGGAGACGACTGGGAGTCGGTGGGTCCGGGTAGCTGTGTGGTGGACAAGTAAGACTCCACTGGGGAAGCGCTGGCCCAGGCTCGGTGGGTGCTAGCAGTGACCTTCATGACCATCACAGTCATTCCTCAGGGTTGTGGGGTCCTAAACCAGGTGTCCTGAGACAGGATGATTACCAGAATCACCTGGGAATACCTTATTTCTAAAACATATACGTCCCTTGGCCCCGCTTCAGGTGTCATGACTGTGACCTTGGCGCTAGGAGGTTTAAATGTCATGTTTCAGAAACCCTGGAGCTAGAAGGTTTAAATGTCAGAAACCACACATTTATATATACCTGTTACTTCCTTCCAAGTAGTAGATAGAGCAGCTGAAGAAGCTATACTCAGAGTGTCAAGTGACTTGTCTGAGTTCTCAGGATGGGAGGGAGGGGGTATGAAATAAGCCTACTACTGCCAGTTCCCATCTATTCCTTCCCCAACCTCCCCAGAGAGGGCCTGGTGAAGAGCATCTTCCAGGGAAGCAGGTGTTTAGGAGAGGGTTGCTGGGCAGGGATGTGGTGATGTGAAGTGAGGACTCTCCCCACCCCAGGGAGGCAGATGTTTCTCTTGAAAGTTTTGGTTCTCATTTATGAAGAGTTTATTTCACAGTAGTCTGAGGTGCAGTCCTACGAGGAGCTAGACGCTATCGAATGCTTAGCAGGAGCCAGGCAATGTTCTACTGAAGTCTTAGGTCAAGGCATCCTCCCAACAGCCGAACGGGGGATACGTTATGATTATACCCACTTGACAGATGAGGAGACTAAGGCAGAAAAGTTGAACTCAGTTGATCACGACCAAGTAGCTTGTGGGTGATATAATCCGGGTTTGAACCCGGGCTCTTGCCTCTGCACTGCGAGTACTTCCTGTGCTGACCCAAGTCAGAGGGAGGGCTTGCCCACTTTATTTTTTAACTGGACTACAAACAATTGCAGTGTTTATGCTGCCCCAGGTCAAATAGTTCCAGGATGTATGTTTTTATAGTTTCTGTAGCTGATTTCATGTATTCTCAAGTTTCATTTCCTATTATGTTTCTGAATGGTACAAATGATTATTTTTTTTTCCTTTGGTGCCCTCGGGCTGTGAAATTGGAACATGGATGTGATCTAATACAGTAAAGTGAGGTGCCTATTTCCATCTGTGTGCCCTCCCTGCACTACTCTCTGTTGTGCTTGGGATGGCCATTCGTACTTTAGTATGAATTGGGAGATAGTGGGGCTAGGCCTGCTGTTGTAACATTTCGGTGCATGTGGTCCACCTCTGGGGGTGGGAGTTGGGTCCGCGGCAACCACTGGAATCCCTGAGCTTCTCTTTCTCAGCCCGAGGATTCCCCTGTTTGTCCGTTGAGGGTGGTCTCTCCAAACACCCCATCTGGAGGCACCGCCTGCCCCTGACATGTGCACAGAGCACAGACATGTCAACTCTAGCCAAAACCCTGGCTCAGGGAATGCTTTCCCCCAGACAAGTAAGAGAAAGAGGCCACGGTTGCTATTTCCCTGGGCAGGGGTGGGGGAGATGTCATGGCTTTAGAAAAAGAAAATGAAGCCTCACTCTTTAGCAGAAGACAGCGAGAAGTCCTTGGCTGTCGGAGCGGATGCCAATTTCCTTATAAGGGTCTGGCTGGGCAATGGGGGAGACCAAGGAAGGGCAGGAAGGATTTTTGTTTTGATATATTTTTAATTCTGGAACAGAAAACGGGCCCGGTTGGGGACTGGATCCTCGTCCCACGTCTCTTGCATGAGAAGGACACACATACATCACAGGAGCAGGCAAGCGAGCGGGTCATCTGTCTTGGGGGGACTTATTGTCCACGTGCTCAGGAAAAGGTATTAATTAATCCAGCTGGCCACACAGCCTTCCTTGTTTATTAGGGAAAGTCACGGCATTTGGCCGGAATGATGGGTTTTAAAGATTGGAGATTTAATAAGAGGACAACATCTGCTTACTGTTTTGTGAGAATTCCGTGTTTCTTTGCAAGGGTCTCGGGAGCAGGTGTGGTGCATAACAGAGGTGAGCACTCCTTTCGTCACTCTCTTGTCTTATTCCTGTCAACACTGGTCCTCCTGCCCCACCCACACAGAGCCCCCCAAAGGGGTGAGCCCCTGCCCCTTTGTTGTATGGCTGGGGGCCCTCGGGGTCCTCTCCAGGTTAAGGCAACACAGCCTCAAATTCTAAATTCAATTACCCTAGTGTATATGGAAGAGCTATTATGTGCCAGCTGTGGTGGGGGCCTGGTTGGCCCTCAGGTACCCATGAAAAAGTGTAGTCTTTGTCTAGCAGCAGCTTGTAGGACAGGGGATCCACAGACACTCAGCTCCGGAGCTCAGCCAGGGAGGACTACCCTTCCACATAAGGCCTGGGGGAGACCACTGAGACTTCCATTGCACAGATTACTAAGAGCCCTCCTCTTGGCTCTGAGCTGCAGCCTCCTTCCCACCTCTCCATCCCCACTCTGGGTTCTGAGGAAGGCATTTTACTTAGAGATCATCTCAATTAACCCCATCTGTGTCCCTTATCTACTCTGATACAGACCCCTGAACTGACATCTGTAAATATTTGTGTGTGTCTTGAAGGCTTGGATTGAAGAAGATTTAGATTGCAGGAACACAAATGATGTCACATCCCGAGTTGTGTATCCGATTTGTAAAAGCCCTCAGCTGTTGCCACGGCTGCAGATGTTTTGAGCATCAACTTACAGCTCCTCAAAGCCTCAATGATCCCCCCAGAACCAGGAGCCCAAAGAGGGCGCACATGCTTCTGGACAGTCACAGGTGATTTTAAGCCATGCAAAGGAGACCATACTTTATTTAAATACTTATTTATATTTAATTCCGTTGCTACCATCTCTCCGTAGCAAGTGATGCTCATTTCACTTTTATGGTAGTCATATAGCTTTCCTTTAAAAAACTATTTTTTAAAAAAGTGAGCCATGGGTTTCCCTGGTGGCTCAGTGGTTGAGAGTCCACCTGCCGATGCAGGGGACACGGGTTCGTTCCCTGGTCCGGGAAGATCCCACATGCCACGGAGCAGCTGGGCCTGTGAGCCATGGCCGCTGAGCCTGCACGTCCGGAGCCTGTGCTCCGCAACGGGAGAGGCCACAGCAGTGAGAGGCCCACGTGCCGCAAAAAAAAAAGAAAAAAAAAAAAGTGAGCCATTTTAAAGGAGAAATGTTAAGTAGACAGCAGAGCAAGTGTTCAGGGATGTGCCAACGCTAGAGAATGAGATGCATAGGGACCCAGGTGTCTCCTTCCTGGTAGAGCTGGTAAATCTGGGTCCTGCATCCGAGTCCTTCCTAGGTCCACCTTGCAGCTTTGGGTGGTCAGTCAGTTTCGTGAACCTCCATTTCCTCATCTGATAAGTGGGGATGGTTTACATTAGCCTCTTTTACTGCCTGAAGATAATGAGAGATGGATGAGATAAAGTGAATAATAATAACTGTATCATTGCTGTTATTTACGTTAGTATGTGTTAAATGACAGCTACCACGTGCTGAGCTCCCACTCGACGCCAGCCCCTTGCTAGCCACCTGTAGAGATGGCTCACAGCATCCTCTGCCAGCCAGTGCGAGACAAGCATTACCCAAGTTTTAAAAACAGGTCTTTCAGGTCTTTTCAAGGTAAGAAGTCAGGGATTCTCACACTCCCCATTGTAGGATGGCAGAGAGCAAACAATGAGAAGACAAATATTCTCTATTTCTACAGAATTAATTAACCTCACATTTTGAAATGTTGATTTAGTTCTGAATTTAACTGTCTCCTGTTTTCATGAAGCTTCTAAAGAGAATAAAAATATCTGTCCAGCAAAGTATCTTTAGCCTATGACCTACTTTCTAGCAACCAAAAGACAGAAGAATTCAGGAACATGGCCTTTATGATAGAACATTAGGAGAAATAGTAGAAGTACACTGCATCTATGCTGATGGTGGTTATATCTGGGCTATAGGATTATAACTGTATTTTCTTTTCCCTTTCCTTTTTAAAAAAGACTTTCTACTTTACTGTATTATTCCAAAGGTCTACACATTAAAACCAGTAAACACACAAGAACGTTTCAGCGTAGATCCCAACCTATAAATTTGCTGAAACTCCCTCAGGGGTCTGAGAAGCCAAAATGATCTTCATAATAATACTAAGACATCATTTTGTGTTGACAGTGAGTGAAACTGCTGGTGCCTTAGCATGAATCGAGAAACTAGCAGGGCTTGGGGTCCTCACCACCGCGCGTGTGCAGAAGGAGGAAAAGCCACCCTCACGTGGGATGCAGTGGAATATTACTCAGCCTTCACAAGGAGAGAAATTCCGACACATGCTCCATCACGGATGAACCTTGAAGACGTTATGTTAAATGAAGTAAGTCGGTCACTAAAAAGACAAATACTGTATGATTCTAATTATATAAAATTCTCAGGATAGTCAAATGAGTAGAGACAGAAAGTACAATGGTGGTTGCCAGGGGCTGAAGAGGCTGGGAGAATGGGGAGTTATCGTTTGATGGATCCAGAGTTTCAGTTTTGCAAGTTGCAAAGAGTTCCCCGAAATGGATGGTGGCGATGGCTGCACAACAATGGAAACTGCACATTTAAAAATGGTGAAGATGAGGGGTGGGTTAGGGAGGGTGGGAGGGAGACGCAAGAGGGAGGGGATATGAGGATACATGTATACGTATAGCTGATTCACTTTGTGATACAGCAGAAGCTGGCACACCACTGTAAAGCAATTATACTCCAATAAAGATGTTAAAAAAAATAAACAAAAATGGTGAAGATGGTAAATTTTGTTATGTGTTTTTTTCCACAATTAAAAAATATATATACATACATAAATATTCATAGTTATGTATGATTACATGTAATATTTAAAAGATTCTGAATTTGAAAAAAAAAGAATGAACTTGATGAAGCAGTGAAAGTTATTAATTTCATCCCATCTCGTTCTCTGAGCGCAGGCCTTTTAGAGATTCTGTGTGATGAAACGAAGCACGCAGAGCAATTCTGCCCTGTGTTGAAGCCGTAGGCTCCCTCCAGGAGAAGCAGCTGTGCCATCTCAGGGCTCGTGAGCTGGACCTTCTGCTTTTTTTCATGGAGCACCATTTTTCCTTGAGAGAACCACTGATAAACAAACTCTTATTCAAACTTGATTATTTGGCAGAATTTTCTGGAAAATGAACAAATGAATCCTGTCACTTCCAGGAAAATAACTGACAGTATCTGTTGCCAATGATAAAATTCAAGCTTTCAAGAATTTTGAAATACTTGTATCAGCCACCATGAGCTTGACAGCTTTCCAATACTTAAAGAGATACTAATGAATGTGATTTTTTTAATATTGTACAATGAATTGTGTCAACATTGGAAGATCTGCATAGCTCATTGAATTGATAATATCCAAGTGACCAAAGCTTGTTGTTACCAAATCATGCAAGGGTAAAAGATTCATTCAAATAGCAAGATAATCCAGTGGATTTTAATGTAACAGAATCTAATAAGTTCATGCATTTTCAGATTTCCCATTGTAAGTAACCTTTAAGAAACTCTCAGGGACTGTGTTTTGGTGTACTATCAAAGAAGAATATCCACAATTATGTGAAAAGGCTACTAACATACACCTCCCTTCGCCAACCACGTATCTGTGTGAAATCAGATTTTCTTCATAGACTTGAACAGAAACAACATATTGCAACAGACTGACTGTGGAAGCAGATATGGAGTTTCAGCTGTCTTTTATTAAGCCAATCACAAAAGAGGCCTGCAAAAATGTACCGTGTTACCACTCCTGCCACCAATTTTTCGAACATATTGTTATTTTTTTCATGAAAACATTCTAGATATGTTAGTATATAATAGGCTTACTGTTCTTTTGAAATAGATTATTAAGGGACTCTTTAAAACTTGTCGTACTTTTTCTAATGACCCGCCTCAACAAAAGCACTAGGGTCTTCAGTAACTTCCCAAATGTTTACATTTTTAAGAGTTCTGAGACCCAAAAGTTTGAGACCCACTTGTCGAGAGCTAAATCAGCAGAAGCTTTATAAGTATTCCCACCTCCATTTCCACCCAAGCCGATTGAAATTTTTGGTGGCTCATGCTCAAGCATGGGCATTTCACAAGGTTTCCCCAGGGTTGGTATTATGCAGTCACAGCTTAGCATTTGCTCTAGGAGTCATGCCATGTAGCTACCCCTAGTTTCCTGTGGAGAGTGTGGAGCGTATCTGGATGAGACCCGGTGCCCACCTTGGAGAGTTGACTCCTGCGTTGGTCATGCTGTGTACTGAATTAATAAGTGACTCTACAGAATCTGGCTATCCAGATTGAAGTAGGAGTAGCTGCCTTATTTTGACACCTCTTTCTTCTACTTCAGATTAGAAGTCCAGATGCCTTGACAACACGGCCTGTCGTTTATCTTCTGTGTACCACCCTCCCTTGTACCAGATGTTTGTTTGAAAACTGGCTGAAGCTTGGAACCTCCAGTGCCACAGGCACAGTTAGAGACCAGACCTGGCC